>NW_026287448.1:0-45727 GCF_023373465.1 Oncorhynchus keta | reverse complement strand
CAACTTGACTAGTTTATGATGATGAAAGTAGTTTATGGGGTCCCCAGTAAAACTGGATGCAGTAACGTCATTATGACTTCATGGTCAGGTTATAAATGGTTGTATAAGGACGTTTTGTTAATGTCTTTGGAAACCATGAAAATATATCTTGCTCTGTGGGTAACTGAGATGACAGAAGAATGAAAAAGTTTACCCTCTTCATTGTCTGTGTCTTTAAGCAGTGAGTCTTTGGACTTGGAGAGGCTGCAGGGCCAGAGAGTGCCACACTTAGCCAGGCGTGTGAGCACCATAGACTGCAACGTGCTCAACACCAGGATGACCAAACAGAAACAGAAGTGCTTTCCTATGGAGAACAACGAGAGAGATGTGTGAGTGTTATATGGATGCACTCTATACACACATTGTCATGTTGTGGTGGATTTGATATTGTACATTTGTAATAATAGAGTAATGTCTTGTATGATGTAATGTTTTATGATCTAGGCTGTTGTGTTTTGTTGTGATGTAACAGTTTAACCCTGTTTAAACAGGACACTCACGGATGATGGGGCTGCACTGGCCTCCTCCAGGCAGTAGGTCGTTGAGGATGATGAGGAACATGATGAAGCTGAGAACCAGTGTAACCTTGAATGAGATACGCTCGCCCCCTCCCAGTGGCAGGGAGAAGCTCACCACATCTGCCACAATGATCAGTATACTGGGTAGGACCAGGGACAGAAAGGGGTTTTCAGACCGCATCTTCAGCGACACCTGTGAAGACAGATGGGTAAGGCAAGAGAGAAAGCGTTTTTGCATCTAAACGTTAGTTTGACCTTGAAAGGGAAGAGCATTACACTTCAAAATCAAACTGTCAGGCGTTTTCAGAATTCTAATGTCAATGAGTCCACATCCTTCACCATCGGTTGTGTACATCTAGCTAATGTTGATTCAAGCGTATTGTCTTTTTTGAGTGAAATTGTTGGTCAAGCTTCGCCTTATAAAATAGGAAGAGTAAAGTATCTTTACATGTCCCACATAAACTACTGAAATCACCAGGAGCACTCACTAACCCATAGATAAAGATACTTTACTCTACATGTCACATAAACTACTGAAATCACCAGGAACACTCACTAACCCATAGATAAAGATACTTTACTCTACATATCACATAAACTACTGAAATCACCAGGAACACTCACTAACCCATAGATAAAGATACTTTACTCTACATGTCACATAAACTACTGAAATCACCAGGAACACTCACTAACCCATAGATAAAGATACTTTACTCTACATGTCACATAAACTACTGAAATCACCAGGAACACTCACTAACCCATAGATAAAGATACTTTACTCTACATGTCACATAAACTACTGAAATCACCAGGAACACTCACTAACCCATAGATAAAGATACTTTACTCTACATATCACATAAACTACTGAAATCACCAGGAACACTCACTAACCCATAGATAAAGATACTTTACTCTACATGTCACATAAACTACTGAAATCACCAGCAGCACTCACTAACCCATAGATAAAGATACTTTACTCTACATATCACATAAACTACTGAAATCACCAGGAACACTCACTAACCCATAGATAAAGATACTTTACTCTACATATCACATAAACTACTGAAATCACCAGGAACACTCACTAACCCATAGATAAAGATACTTTACTCTACATATCACATAAACTACTGAAATCACCAGGAACACTCACTAACCCATAGATAAAGATACTTTACTCTACATATCACATAAACTACTGAAATCACCAGCAGCACTCACTAACCCATAGATAAAGATACTTTACTCTACATATCACATAAACTACTGAAATCACCAGGAACACTCACTAACCCATAGATAAAGATACTTTACTCTACATATCACATAAACTACTGAAATCACCAGGAACACTCACTAACCCATAGATAAAGATACTTTACTCTACATATCACATAAACTACTGAAATCACCAGGAACACTCACTAACCCATAGGTAAAGATACTTTACTCTACATGTCACAAACTACTGAAATCACCAGGAACACTCACTAACCCATAGGTAAAGATACTTTACTCTACATATCACATAAACTACTGAAATCACCAGGAACACTCACTAACCCATAGATAAAGATACTTTACTCTACATGTCACATAAACTACTGAAATCACCAGGAACACTCACTAACCCATAGATAAAGATACTTTACTCTACATGTCACATAAACTACTGAAATCACCAGGAACACTCACTAACCCATAGATAAAGATACTTTACTCTACATGTCACATAAACTACTGAAATCACCAGGAACACTCACTAACCCATAGATAGTTGCGATCATCTCTGCCTCCTTTAGTGTTGAGTTCCACCTCCTCGGTTAGCCAGTCCCCACGGTTTGCACTAGTTGTGCTCACTTTCCCAAAGTTCAGGAACATGCCACATCCTGGAAAAGCAGATATTTGATACCAGTTCAGTCATTCATAGCTTATAACAAAAAAATATTTGTTTCTATCAATAGGCATTGTGGGTGTAACGTAATTGGTTCCTGTTCATTCCATGATTTTTGTCTCTTGGTTCGGTTTTATCAGGGTTCTCAGGAGAGGATGGGAAAAACTAAATGGATGGGAAAACCATCACATTAAAAAAAACTGTTTTAAATGAGAAATGATTTTGAGTAAAGTAGTCAACGTTTTAAACCCTACTACAGTGGTAGTAGCCTAACTAATATTTCTGAGGGAGCCTGTTTGGTGTAACAACATCACTGGTAGGATCCATTCTTACAGTGGCTCTGGTATCAGGTTCTAAGGTCATCAATATCAAAGTAATGTTTCTCAAGTTCATACTAGCTGTCAATCATGGCCCTAAGAAGCTGTTTGATTCATTCTGGCAGCCATTCATTTGGAAGGTAACTTGCAGTAAATATTGTCGATCATTATTATTATAATTGACAAACAATGGTGTAATGGTATTGTTTTCCTTCCTGAAACCGAGAAAAAACAGTCAAAAATCCAAGGACTGATCCAATCCAACATTTTTGTGAACCATTATATTCACTGTGTCAAACCCACTAATGAGCACCAAAATAATATTCACTGTGTCCAGCCCACTAATGAGCACCAAAATAATATTCACTGTGTCCAGCCCACTAATGAGCACCAAAATAATATTCACTGTGTCCAGCCCACTAATGAGCACCAAAATAATATTCACTGTGTCCAGCCCACTAATGAGCACCAAAATAATATTCACTGTGTCCAGCCCACTAATGAGCACCAAAATAATATTCACTGTGTCCAGCCCACTAATGAGCACCAAAATAATATTCACTGTGTCCAGCCCACTAATGAGCACCAAAATAATATTCACTGTGTCCAGCCCACTAATGAGCACCAAAATAATATTCACTGTGTCCAGCCCACTAATGAGCACCAAAATAATATTCACTGTGTGCAGCCCACTAACAAGTACCAAAAGGATATTCACTGTTTCCAGCCCCCTAACATGGCTCGATGGGTCAATTGAGGACGATGAGGTTGAGCTATCAGGTTATAGCATTCATAGAGTTGACCGAAACAGTGGGGGCGTGTGTGTTTACTAGGAATGATATGCATTTTAACCCTCGTTCAGATCTGAAAATGGATGGTCTTGAGGTTGCATGGGTAGATATACTTCTTCCTTAATGTCGTCCTATACTTGTTGGTCTGCTATCAGCCTCCTAAGCAGAATCATTTCTATGATTTACTTGAATCAAATTGTATTTTCTGATAGAGAATGTATTCTGCTTCGTGATTTTAATACAAATGTGCTGTTATCACCCAAGAAAAGCACACTAGTAAATGCCCTGTATAACTTTAATCAGTTATTTGGACTAAAACAACTGATTGTTGAGCCAACCCGGGTGTGTATTGACACTAAATCAACTTTGGGTTTGATTATTGTATCAGATCAAGAGAACATCTGTCAGTCAGGAGTCTTAAATATTGGTTTTAGTGATCATATGGTAACCTACTGTACCCGTAAGAAATCCAAAATACTACTAGAGCCAGGTAATAAATACATGAAGGTACGGTCTATGAAACAATACTCAAAAGAACGTTTTGTAGAAGTACTTGACCTTTTGTATTGGTCTCCTGTACTAAACTGTGATGATGTTGATCAAGTTATCTTTTTAAAGATCTGTTTCTGTCTGCACTCGAATCTCTGGCTCCGATGAAACAAATTCCAGTCAAACAGCGGTCAGGGAAATGCATCATTTCCCAGATCTTAGACCTCATAAGGAAAAGGCATCGCTACCTGGCCAGATTCAGAAGGACAAATCTATA
Source organism: Oncorhynchus keta (assembly GCF_023373465.1). Taxonomy (NCBI): domain Eukaryota; kingdom Metazoa; phylum Chordata; class Actinopteri; order Salmoniformes; family Salmonidae; genus Oncorhynchus; species Oncorhynchus keta. The sequence goes on along the minus strand of NW_026287448.1, from coordinate 41,387 downwards.
ACAAGATTATGACGGTTATATTAACAGTAGAAACCAGGCAAGATACAAAATGGAAACAACATTATATAGAAGCTGTTAATGACAACTTACATCTGTCTCGTAAACTGTGGGAAATGTTGAAGGACATTGGCTTAAAAACTCCCCATAAGGTACAAATCCTGTACTATTGGCCTGGATATTGATGTTTTTTTGCTATCAGCAGGCAAAGGTTGCAAATTATTTTACCACATTTTTTTACCACTATAGCCTCATCTCTGGTTAAGAAGTTACCAACCTGCTCTGGACACTATGGCCAGTCTTTCATTAACACCTTTTACCATACCAAAGGTATCACCAATGATTTGTTAGAGCTGTGCATGGTAACAGAGGACAATATCTCCAATCTACTATGCTTAATGAGCACAAACAAAGCAACTGGGCTGGATAACCTTCCTGCAAGATTCATAAAGGATAGTGCTTGTGTCACTGCTAAAATGATAAAGCATATTGTAAACCTTTCTATTAGTAGTGGTACATTTCCCAAGGATCTCAAAACAGCCTGGGTGGTTCCGCTCCACAAGAAGAGCAGTAAAACAAATGGCCTGTGTCAATCCTCACCACCTTCCAAAGTTTTTAATCAACTTGAGGGATACCTTCTGGAGCACAAACTTCTTTATGAACTCCAATCTGGCTTTAGAACGGCTCATTCCACTGATACTTGACTTATCCACCTATCTGACCAACAGAACACAAGTGTGTAATGGTGATGTTTGTAATGGTGTATGTAATGGTGATGTTTTGTCAGAGGCCAAAGAAATATCCTGTGGAGTACTGCAGGGATCAATTTTAGGGCCTCTCTTATTTCTTATATACGTTAATGATATGCCAGATACATTAGTACAAACTCTTGCTTTATGCTGATGAGTCAGCCATACTGGTATCAGGGAAGAATACAGTTTACATAAAGAAGACCCTGAGTAAGGAATTGCATTTGGTTCGAGATTGGTTACATTACATTTGTGAAAAACTGAATCGATTTTGTTTGGAACAAAACATAGATTGCTTAGGGCTGACAAGATAAAGGTAAACTGTGCAGGCAAGGAGGGAATTTCAAACAAGTGTAACTTATCTTGGTGTGTTCCTAGATCAATCCCTTTCTGGAGACCTGATTGCTGCTAAAATTCTTTCTAAAATGGTAAACAAATTGACATTTTTATATCGTAACACTAGATATTTTAACATTAAAGTTAAGAAACTGCTTCTCTCAATCTTGAGTCAGTGTCATTTTGATTATGCCTGCTCTGCTTGGTATAGTGGGCTTTCAAAAAAGCTGAAAAAGAGAATGCAGGTCATACAAAATAATGTTATCAGGTATATGCTGAATGTCCCCGCTAGGACCCACATAATGTTATCAGGTATATGCTGAATGTCCCCGCTAGGACCCACATAATGTTATCAGGTATATGCTGAATGTCCCCGCTAGGACCCACATAATGTTATCAGGTATATGCTGAATGTCCCCGCTAGGACCCACATAATGTTATCAGGTATATGCTGAATGTCCCCGCTAGGACCCACATAATGTTATCAGGTATATGCTGAATGTCCCCGCTAGGACCCACATAATGTTATCAGGTATATGCTGAATGTCCCCGCTAGGACCCACATAATGTTATCAGGTATATGCTGAATGTCCCCGCTAGGACCCACATAATGTTATCAGGTATATGCTGAATGTCCCCGCTAGGACCCACATAATGTTATCAGGTATATGCTGAATGTCCCCGCTAGGACCCACATAGGGGTACAGGAGTTCTGGGAGGTGGGCTTGTTGCCTTTGGAGTCCAGAGTGGACCAACTTAAACTTAATCATAAGTTTGACATCTTAAATAATCGCGCTCCAGGTCATATGAAAAACCACATTGAAATGGTCTATAACCAACACAGTCTCAATACCAGAGCTAGTATTATGTCTTGTAAACAGTATTGCGAGGAGCACGTTTTTCCATACAGGCATTTGTCTATGGAATAGCCTTCCCTTGGAGATCAAGCATATAAAAAGTAAAAATAGCTTTAAAAAGCAGGCAAAATGTTTCATTTGGACATGGTTGTCTAAGTAAGAGAAACCACCCCACTGCCCCTTGTGCCCCCTACTGCTGGTCAGGTGGATTTATTTGAAGGATCGGTATGATGTTCAATTAATAGATTGTTTTAATGTGAAATGAATATGGTTTATTTTTAAGGTTAGGGAGAAGGGCAGTGAATAGTGCCACTGTTCTGGGATGTCAATATAAATGAATGTATTTATGGTGGTTTATAATTTTGTCTGGTCTTTTAATCATTATATGTGTTATTGGTTTTACCATCGAGGACCACTTTGGAAACACGTTTTAATTAATACTTTCAAGTGATATCCTCTGGGTCCACATTGTACATTTTGTTGTATATGTCTGTTACCCAAAATAAATTCAAATAAAAATCCATTTAAAAAACCACCAAAAATAATATTTACTGTGTCCAGCCCAAAAATAAAAACTAGACAGTCAGGGAGCATAGAAAATTCCAAAGATGACAAATAAACTGAATTGCATTATATACTGAATTGCAGTAGGCTACACAGATTTAAAAATGTTTTAGTTGTTTTCAGTAACATCTTGTTTTTATTAAGATCTTTGGTAAGTAAGTGTGCAAGAGCGGTTTAGCAGACAGAATGAGGATTGGAGTGATGCACTTACCACTAAATACCCATACATTGATTCCGATGGCACAGAAATCTGAAGCGAAGGGGTAGTTGTACAGATTGACTTCACAGCCCACCACAGTGTTCATGATGACCATGTGCTCTATAGTCCCGTTGCTGTGCACCAGCAAATCCTTGTTGCCGTGCTTCATCGTTGTTTGCACTCTTTAGACATGAGAGGTTGAGGACAGACTGAGGATTGATGTACTAAAACTATCACACCTAAACATTTGGCCACTCTAAACAGACAACTGAAGATTGATCTAGTGAACATGTAAAAGTCGGTTTGGCGTCTCTAAACAGACAACTGAAGATTGATCTAGTGAACATGTAAATGTCGGTTTGGCGTCTCTAAACAGACAACTGAAGATTGATCTAGTGAACATGTAAACGTCGGTTTGGCGTCTCTAAACAGACAACTAAAGATTGATCTAGTGAACATGTAAACGTCGGTTTGGCGTCTCTAAACAGACAACTGAAGATTGATCTAGTGAACTGTAAACGTGAAACAGACAACTGAAGATTGATCTAGTGAACATGTAAAAGTCGGTTTGGCGTCTCTAAACAGACAACTGAAGATTGATCTAGTGAACATGTAAACGTCGGTTTGGCGTCTCTAAACAGACAACTGAAGATTGATCTAGTGAACATGTAAACGTCGGTTTGGCGTCTCTAAACAGACAACTGAAGATTGATCTAGTGAACATGTAAACGTCGGTTTGGCGTCTCTAAACAGACAACTGAAGATTGATCTAGTGAACATGTAAACGTTGGTTTGGCGTCTCTAAACAGACAACTGAAGATTGATCTGTGAACATGTAAACTAGTTTGAAACAGACAACTGAAGATTGATCTAGTGAACATGTAAACGTCGGTTTGGCCACTCTAAACAGACAACTAAAGATTGATCTAGTGAACATGTAAACGTCGGTTTGGCCACTCTAAACAGACAACTGAAGATTGATCTAGTGAACATGTAAACGTCGGTTTGGCGTCTCTAAACAGACAACTGAAGATTGATCTAGTGAACATGTAAGACGTTAGTGAACATTAAACGTTAAACAGACAACTGAAGATTGATCTAGTGAACATGTAAAAGTCGGTTTGGCGTCTCTAAACAGACAACTGAAGATTGATCTAGTGAACATGTAAACGTCGGTTTGGCGTCTCTAAACAGACAACTGAAGATTGATCTAGTGAACATGTAAACGTTGGTTTGGCGTCTCTAAACAGACAACTGAAGATTGATCTAGTGAACATGTAAACGTCGGTTTGGCGTCTCTAAACAGACAACTGAAGATTGATCTAGTGAACATGTAAACGTTGGTTTGGCGTCTCTAAACAGACAACTGAAGATTGATCTAGTGAACATGTAAACGTCGGTTTGGCGTCTCTAAACAGACAACTGAAGATTGATCTAGTGAACATGTAAACGTCGGTTTGGCGTCTCTAAACAGACAACTGAAGATTGATCTAGTGAACATGTAAACGTCGGTTTGGCGTCTCTAGCTTGAACAGTTCAAGCGTTATTATTGGTGAGTTTTATTTCATGCTAATTTATGCAATGCTTATAGTTGATAAACATTTTGAATAGCTTACTGTGTATTCCTCATTCAAACCCATGTTAATTTAAATGGTTATAGTTCAGAATGTATAAATAGTATAACAAATCTGTATAAAAACAATCTAAGTTGTCTCAGTTTGAACATGTAAACGCAGGTTGGTGTCGATAGCTTGACTGGTGTCAGAGCAGATTTAAAATACTTTCCATTCAACCCTATGGAGCTTTTATGATCATTTAAAATACTTTCCATTCAACCCTATGGAGCTTTTATGATCATTTAAAATACTTTCTATTCAACCCTATGGAGCTTTTATGATCATTTAAAATGGTTATAGTTCAAAAAGTCAAAATGTTATAACAATTCTGAATGCAAGCACTCTATGTTGGGGGCAGTCTGGACATTTGGAAGTTGGTTTCGTGTTAGTAACTTAAATCGTTTAAACTCTAGAGTAGGCGGAAGAAATATAATAACCATGATACTAATAAGACTGAGATAAATCTAGAAGTGTGCTTTTCCATCACCAAGCCTCCTAAAATGAATGAAACACAACATAAGTTATTGTATTCTGTTGTAAGTGGACTCACCCATTAGTCACATGGAGTTCAGGAGTCCAGATTTTGCTGACAGGCAGGACCACCATATCATGATGATAGACTGATGTGTTCCATGATAAATCAGGGTCTTCCCAAGACTAGTTTTAAATCAAATCAAATGTTATTTGTCACATGCTCTGAATACAACAGGTTTAGACCTTACTGTGAAATGCTTACTTACGAGCCCTTAACCAACAATGCAGTTCAAGAGTTAAGAATATATTTACTAAATAAACTAAAGTAAAAAAGAACACAATAAAATAACAATAACGAGGCTTTATATACAGGGTGTACCGGTACCGAGTCAATGTGTGGGGGTACAGGTTAGTCCAGGTCATTTATAGGTGTAGGTAGGGGTAAAGTTTGACCTGCATAGATAATAAACAGTGAGGAGCAACAGTGTAAAAACAAAAGGAGGGGTGTCAATGTAAATATTCCTGGCCATTTGATTCATTGTTCAGCAGTCTTATGGCTTGGGGGAAGAATCATAGTCATGAGAAGTATTACAAAATGTCACATTTACTTGAATGTCTCCCTTATATAGCGATTTTAAGTTTTAAGTTGACCTGCAGACGACATCACAGACAAACTGAGGTTTTTGTATCCACAGACAGCAGAATAATTCAACCTCAGGAGGCTGAAGAATTATATATCTGTCAAAGGTTATCTCTGAAACTCATCACAGATGTACAAAACTGAATCCTAAAAGGAACTATATCACCGACTGGTACGGCAGACAGCTTTCATACACTCAAACGTAAGGCTCTCTGAGGGTATTTGAGATGCATGATGGAGACTGGGCAAACTCAGAGCTGCCCTCCAGGACATCTGGCCACCATCGATGTTACAGGAGGGCCATGATCATCACTGGACATCAACCACCGTGTTGAATGGTTTTTGTACATGGCTGTGTTGAATGGTCAGTACAGGTGCATCAAATGGTGGGACTGAGAGACTGAAAAACAGTTTCTATCTCAAGGCCATCAGACTGTTGGATGGTTGGTTTGTACTGGCTGTGTTGGATGGTTGGTTTGTACTGGCTGTGTTGGATGGTTGGTTTGTACCACTTTTGGATGGTTGGTTTGACTGGCTGATGTTGGATGGTATCATTTGCCACTTTAAACAATGTGTTATATAATTTGTACTGGCCCTACATTATTCATCTTTGCATACTGTATTACTGTACTCTATATCATCGACTGCATCCTTATGGTAATACATTATCACTAGCCACTTTAACTATGCCACTTTGTTTACATGCTCATCTCATATGTAAAATGGCTGCATTGGATGGATCTACTGTATCTGTGCCTATGCTATATCTTTAGAATAATACATTGGATTTATATCCGATTTTGTAGAAACAATGATTCTTTAGTTCAACAACACAGTGCATAAATGACCAACTTTCTAAATGACATGGGATAAGGTTGTTGCATGTCTTCATAATAGTGACTTAATATCTGTCAAAAGTGACCTGATACTCTATCGCTAGTCCATTATCACCCCAATACACTACATTACCAAAAGTATGTGGACATTTCATGATGTTTGATGTGTACTTACAGTTATGTGCCGATGTTGCTTCCAGAGGCAGATTTTTGTATCCTATTAGGAAGACCATTTTTCCTCATCGCATAATTATAGCTGCCAGGTGGTTATTCTGTGTGCTTGTGTGGCCCAACAAAACTTAAAAGGAACAGAAAGTGACTTGTTGCGACAGACAGAGTTTCATACACTATTAACAGCACACTGATATTTGAGATGCATGATGGAGACTGTGGCTGACTCAGAGCTTCTTCAATCAGCATGCTGGCCAGACATCGTCGTGTTGTACAGGAGGGTGTCAGCACTGGATGAAGTGGCTGTGTTGAATGGTTGGTTTGTACTGGCTGTGTTATATCTGGTTTGTACTTCTCCTGTCCTGGATGGTTGGTTTGTCCTGGCTGTGAATTAAGTGTTGGTTCTCTACTGGCTGTGTTGAATGGTTGGTTTGTACTGGCTGTGTGGATGGTTGGTTTGCATGCCCCAGGACTACCTGACATGATGACTCCTTGGGTTGGTTTGTAAAATGGTTTGTACTGGCTGTGTTGGATGGTCCACTGGCTGGCCATGGATGCATTGCCTGGAGTCATTTCACTAGCTAAAATGGCTGCATTGGATGGAGGGTCTGCTGCAGACACTGTGGAACCAGAGACAGGTATATAATTTCAGAAAATACATTGGATTTATATAGCGATTTTCTAGAAACCAATGATGCTTTCCAATAGTTCAACAACACAGTGCAAGAAATGACCAACTTAATCTAAATGACATGGGATAAGGTTGTTGCATGTCTTCATAATAGTGACTTAATATCTGTCAAAAGTGACCTGATACTCTATCGCTAGTCCATTATCACCCCAATACACTACATTACCAAAAGTATGTGGACATTTCATGAAGCTCGCGACAAACAGTTATTGTGCCGATGTTGCTTCCAGAGGCAGATTGGTGTTGCAACCGAGGACAGACCATTTTTAGACACGACACGCTTCAGCGCCAGGTGGTCTCGTTCTGTGTGCTTGTGTGGCCCAACACTTCGCAGCTGAGCCGTTGTTGCTCCTAGCTGTTTCCACTTTACAATAACAGCACTTACAGTTGACCGGTGCCACATTGAAAGGCACTGAGCTCATCAATAAGGGCATTCTACTGCCAATGTCTGTCTATGGAGATTGTCAGCAACAGGTGTGGCTGAAACAGCTGGAATACACTCATTTGAAGAGGTGTTCACATACCTTTGTACATAAAGTGCATTCGGAAAGTATTCAGACCCTTTCCCTCATTCCACATTTGGTTATGTTCTCAAATGGATCAAATAAAATAAAATCCTCATCAATCTACACACAATGCACCATAATGACAAAGTGAAAACAGGTCTTTAGAAATGTTTGCAAATTTATAAATCATAAAAAACCTAACCTTATTTTCATAAGTATTCAGACGCTTCGCTATGAGACTCGAAATTGAGCTCAGGTGCATCCTCTTTCCATTGATCATCCTTGAGATGTTTCTACAACTTGATTGGAATCCACCTGGGGTAAATTCAATTGATTGGACATGATTTGGAAAGGCACATCTATATTTATTTTACCAGGCAAGTCAGTTAAGAACAAATTCTTATTTTCAATGACGGCCTAGGAACAGTGGGTTGGGGGAGAAGGGCCTTGGTCGGGTAGGTGACCAAGATCCCGATGGTCACTCTGACAGAGCTCCAGAGTTCCTCTGTGAAGATGAGAGAACCTTCCAGAAGGACAACCATCTCTGTAGGTGGAGTGGCAGATTGAAGCCACTCCTCAGTAAAACGCCCGCTTGGAGTTTGCCAAAAGGCACCTAAAGGACTCTCAGACCATGAGAAACAAGATTCCCCTGTCTGATGAAACCAAGATTGAGCTCTTTGGCCTGAATGCCAATTGTCGCGTCTGGAGGAAACCTAGCACCATTCCTACGGTGATGTATGGTGGTGGCAGCATCATGATGTGGGGATGTTTTCCAGTGGCATGGACTGGGAGACTAGTCAGGGTTGAGGGAAAGATTAACAAATCAAAGTACACAGAGATCCTTGATTAAAACTTGCTCCAGAGCTTTCAGGACCTTAGACTGCTTGGGTGAAGGTTCACCTTCCAACAGGACAACGACCCTAAGCACACAGCCAAAACAACTCAGGAGTGGCTACGGGACAAGTCTCGGAATGTCCTTGAGGGGCCCAGCCAGAGCCCGGACATGAACCCGATCGAACATATCTGAAGAGACCTGAAAATAGTTGTGCAGCGATGCTCCCCATCCAACCTGACAGAGCTTGAGAGGATCTGCAGAGAAGAATGGGAGAAACTCCCCAAATACAGGTGTTCCAAGCCTGTAGCGTCATACCCAAGAAGACTCCAGGCTGTAATCGCTGCCAAAGGTGCTTCAACAAAGTACTGAGTAAAGGGTCTGAATACTTATGTAAATGTGATATTTCTTGTTCTTTTTGGGGGAGGGGGGCAAACATTTCTTAAAACCTGTTTTGGCTTTGTCATTATGGGGTATTGTGTCTAGATTGATGAGGGGAAAAAACAATTTAATCCATTTTAGAACAAGGCTGTAACGTAACAAAATGTGGAAAAAGTCATGGCGTCTGAATACTTTACGAATGCTAATAGGAACAATAAATATGACATTCTTCTGGTGAAATTTGTGTTGTTTTAAGAAGAGTAAAATGAAGCCCAATGTCTTACCTGTTAGCAAGAGTAGAGAGACGAGGCAACATTTCAGCACGCTGTGGTCCATGGGTCTCATCCCTGCACGTCCTCCTGTCACAAAGCACATAGTCAGTTAGACATTGGTGCACAGTCTTACTAGAAATGACGAGTTTCCTCCAATGAAACGGTTAGAAGAAGGACTGAAAACCAACCTTTAGATGCTTAGTGATCACCACTTGCCTTCTCCTTTCCTCTCAAGCCAAAGCCTCACCAGGGCTGACCCTTATAAAGGCTGCTCTGGAACATGTGGTCACGGCAGTCTTCCATGAGAACATACACCCCCACACAAACTGTCTTCATGTTATTATGATTCTTGATATTGTACAGTGTGTGCTTGGCCATAATCCCCAAATAATGAGTTTTTAAATTAACCTCCCAGGATTCATTTCACCATCCTGTGTAAACAACAACCACAACAGACATGTAATTACTACCTTTGACTGATCAGAAGCGGATATACTGCCACCTGTCATTAAACCCTATAGATTATTAGGTTTAAAGGCCCAGTGTAGTTAACGTTATTTCCCTTTTTTTCATGCTATTTCCACGCTATGAGGTCGAAATAACACTCTGAAATTCACGAAAATATGATAATGCCCTAGTGTAGCCTAGTGGTTAGAGTGTTGGACTAGTAACCTGAAGGTTGCGAGTTCAAACCCCCGAGCTGACAAGGTACAAATCTGTCGTTCTGCCCCTGAACAGGCAGTTAACCCACTGTTCCTAGGCCGTCATTGAAAATAAGAATTTGTTCTTAACTGACTTGCCTGGTTAAATAAAGGTAAAATAAAAATAAAAGAGCTGTTTTTATAAAAATGCTTGGAATTTCATCTGGCTCAGGTGGGAAGTTTTTGGGCCCACCGCATAAAGTCACAAGGCGATCTGATGATAATGGACCAATGAACAAGAATGTTAATTGTTTATTTACATATCTTCCTAGTTCTGGTGCTGGTCCCGCTCATAAGCAAGAGATTGTGCAGTGTCTTTGCACTGTCTTCCATTCAAGCAATCACTATGTCTGATTTGGCTTCGATTTGGTTTTCATAATAATTGTCAAGAGAAGTTCAGTCTGAAGTTCAGAACATTTGCATATGCACAGCACACTTTTCACCAGACTGCATTGCAAAACAGGCTAGGTACACACGTGGGGTTTGAAATGGGCAGCAGCAACCATTCATGAAGTAACTGTTTAGGTACTTGTTTTTAGATTATAAGTAAAGGACATGCTATTCATGAGTTTTAGACAGCTACCATTAGTATTGCTAGCTATTTTTGACTAACGGTTCTACCTGTTTTTATGGCAATTGCCATCTTTCTAAAGTACATTTGACGATATGATAATGATGGCAAACTTGTTTTTTTACTAATTACTTGTCTACTTTATGTACATTTTTTCCCGGGTGTCTCCTCATATAGCGTTAGCTAGATTGCTAGCTACAGTACGAAAGTCTGTGAGCTAACTAACGGTAGCTAGCTAGCCTATTGGCTGTTCTTCAAAATTCTGTCAGTCACCCAAAACAGACCACGGTAGCCTACTTGATTTAGCTTGTGTCTTGTGGTTTTGATGCTAATGTTTTCTTTTGATGGCTGTACAAAGTAAAATTCAAAAATGTACAATTTGAAGAGTATTCATTAGTATTAGAGCTAAAACGAACTGGAATGTAATTGCATTAGTAGATACTAGCCTGACATCCAGAAAAAAGAGAGGGTATAGTAATATTATTAGCTAGGTAGATATCTCATTAGGTGTATGTTATGAGGATTCTGTGTTATGCACTATAGCCCGTTACTATATATGTGATTGAATATTATCTGCTGTTGGTTTGTGTGGATATATGTATGTGTTATGCAACATAGCTGACTTGAAACATTGTTAAACAGTTTCAGGGCCATGGACCTTTCTCATGATGGAAAAATACAGAATAACAATGAAGATAGGAACTGTGCAACGAGTTGGGGGGCACATTCAGAACGTAGTGTTGCGAGAACAAATGGTCTTTTGTTAGATAACAGGAGCCAGGTGTAAGATAACGGTATCGAGCATGAGCGCATAGATATTCTTCACAGCAACAGTTACATCTATCAACTGAAGCGCTTAGGGGGCTGGGACCAGCCTCTGCGCCAACAATCAACGATAGGCTGGGTGAGTTTAAACCACGCCCAGTCTCTACTCTGACAGGCCGCCTCGGAAGCAGGAACTATTTCTGTCAGGGTATATTTATAATATCTTTGTCAAGAACCAGTCAGTTCTCTGTTTGCCCTGCGAGGTGGGACAGAGAGCCTGTATATACGAAAATTGCATTTACCACTTATTGCTTAGCTAATAAAAAATACATAGTATACAATCGGTGACTCATTGTCATATTTATCCTGATACCAGATTTGAATTGACGCGACTCTAACAATGTTTATCTGTGATATGATTCCAAAATAGTAAACCTTCTGGCTGTTAAATGCAAGAATTAATGTATAACCTTTATGATAGATCATAAGCCTTATGAAAGCTCAGGCTGGAGGTCAAGCTGGTTTGTCTTTGCTACAGGCATACATGATCATATTATTTCAGTTATGGAGTATCAGATATACAATTATGTTAACTGTTTTCTCAAATGTTAGAGAGAAAACATTAGAATTTTAAAATGTAACTTTGTCACCTGACAAACAGGTTGATATCTTGTGTCTTCACAATTCCCTTAGATTCATCATCTTACGTGCTAAAGGGTCATCTCTGAGGAAGACCTGCAGGATAAGGAGGACCGAGAGGTCATGGACTTCTTGGAGGAAGATGCTTTTGATGAGAAGCTACTTGGTGAAGACGAGGACGAAGAGTATGAGACACACACACACACACAGGACAGACAGGTGAACATTGACTGGCAGAGAAACAGCTGAACTGGTTCGTGATGCTGCTGGAAGTGGCTGCTGTACATACCAAGCTGGTGGTGCATGTCGTAGAAATGTGCTGGCCTGGGCCCAGATCTGTGTAAGCTGCCATGCTAACTCCTAATGTATGATAGATGGCATGCAGTGTTACCATAGCAGTTGTCTATACATCAGTGGAGTAAGGGGAGGACCATCCTCCTCAGTGAATTTCATAAAAATGTAAATAATGAAACATAAAAAGTTATCATTTTTAGATAGAACTGTACAAAATATATTCACGTCACCAAATAATTCATGAAAATACATTATTTTGCAATGGAGGTCTACAGTAGCCTCACCAGCACTCTATAGGGTAGCACCGTGCTGTATATAGATTTTTCTACTGTATTATTGATTGTATGTTTATTTATTCCATGTGTAACTGTGTTGTTGTATGTGTCGATTTGCTTTGCTTTATCTTGGCCAGGTCGCAGTTGCAAATGAGAACTTGTTGTCAACTAGTCTACCTGGTTAAAGAAAGGTGAAATTAAAAAACATGGTGTAGCCAGAGGACAGCTAGTTTCCGTCTTCCTCTGGCTACATTGACTTCAGTACAAAACCTAGGAGGCTCGTGGTTCTCACCCCCTTCCATAGACTTACACAATAATTATAACAACTTCCAGAGGACTTCCTGCAACCAATCAGAGTTCTTGCAACATGAACTGACATGTCCACCCAATCAAAGGATCAGAGAATGAATCTAGTACTGAAAGCATAAGCTACAGATCAGAGAATGAATCTAGTACTGAAAGCATAAGCTACAGATCAGAGAATGAATCTAGTACTGAAAGCATAAGCTACAGATCAGAGAATGAATCTAGTACTGAAAGCATAAGCTACAGATCAGAGAATGAATCTAGTACTGAAAGCATAAGCTACAGATCAGAGAATGAATCTAGTACTGAAAGCATAAGCTACAGATCAGAGAATGAATCTAGTACTGAAAGCATAAGCTACAGCTAGCTTGCACTGCGGTGCATAAAATGTGGTGAGTAGTTGACTCAAAGAGAGAGAAAGAAAACAGAACAGTTTTGAACAAATAGATTTCTTAAAGAATGAAGAAGCAAGTGAGAGAGAGAGCGAGAGAGAGAAAGCTAGTTATATTTAGTATTTTTTTCACATTCACTTAGCTAGCGAATGCAGCTAGCTTGTTTAGCCTATCCAAACACCTGGCTCAAACAGAGAGGGATGCTATGTTACCTAGTTACCAAGCAAAGGAAAAAGTTGAGTAGGACAGCAGGTAGATTCGAGAATGAATTATATGATCTGGCTGCTATGAAATGTAACAGTGAAACAATATCTAACAGGTAATATCATACAATTCCACAACAAATCTAAATAAGGAATGGAATAAGAACATATAAATGTATGGATGAGCAATGTCAGAGCGGCAGATGCTAAGATGCAATAGATAATATAGAATACAGTATATACATATGAGATGAGTAATGCAAGATATGTAAACATTATTAAAATGCCATTATTAAAGTGACTAGTGTTAGAGTTGCGTAAATTCGAATCTGGTATCAGGATAAATATAACAATGAGTCACCGATTTTATACTATGTATTTTTTTATTAGCTAAGTAATAAATGGCAAATGCAACTTTCGTATATACGGGCTCACTGTAATACCACGCAGGGCAGAACAGAGAACTGACAAGACGTATGTAAAACAATATTCTTTATACTGTGATAGACAGTTCCAACCCGTCTGTTGGCCTATCACAGTAGAGACTGGGCGTGGTTTAAACTTGCTCAGCCTATTGCAGGCGCTCAGGCGGGTCCCCGCCTCTTGGCGCTTCTGTTGATAGATGTAACTGTTGCTGTGAAGAACATCCATGCGCTCATGCTCCATATCGTTATCTCGCACCTGGCTCCTGTTATCTAACAAAAGACCGCTTGTTCTGCAACCCCACGCTATGAATGTGCCCCCCAACTCATTGCACAGTTCCTGTCTTTTTTCCATCATGAGAAAGGTCCATGGCCCTGAAGCTTTTAACAATGTTTCAAGTCAGCTATGTTGCATAACACATACATACATCCACACAAGCCAACAGCAGATAATATTCAATCACATATATAGTAACGGCTATAATGTAAAACACAGGATCCAACAATCCCCCTTTTTCACACCCCCAAGGGTGTGAACAAAAATTCAGCAATGAATCATATAACAGTTACAAAGTTTAAAATACGTTCATGTCCTCCATTTGATCCCACTATGTACTAGATTGGCTACCAGCCACCTAGGAACTTAAAACCCTCATGTCAAAAGAGAACAACTGCTCATTTAAAGACAGAATAAAATAAAATTGTGTTAAATTTAAGTCCCCCTTTTGACACCCGCTAGGGTGTCACTCATTATCCTTTATTTCAGCAGTCCCAACACAGTAATATGTTAATAGCATTTCATTAAAATAATAAAACGTTTATTATTAATAAAACATTTATTTTTTATTTTTTATTACAGAAAAACAAAAAAGAAAAATCAACCAAGAAAAATAGAAGAAAAAAATCGACAAGTGATATATGCTTTTGTCTCCCCTTTTGACACCCATAAGGGTGTCACCAGTGATCCGGGTCAACAGCATCAATGTAACAGTATAACTTTAGACTGTCCCCTCGCCCATACCCGGGCGCGAACCAGGGACCCTCTGCACACATCAACAACAGTCACCCTCGAAGCATCGTTACCCATCGCTCCACAAAAGCCGCTCCCTTACTTGCAGAGTAAGGGGAACTACTACTTCAAGGTCTCAGAGCAAGTGACGTCACCGATTGAAAGGCTATTTAGCGTGCACCGCTAACTAAGCTAGCCGTTTCACATCCGTTACATATAGGATACAATTTTGGTCATGGAAAACAGAGTAAAGCAGAGCAAAGCATTATTATAAACCATCTGGTCCTCTCAGCTACTCCTATCCTGCACCAGATGGGCACCATGCCACCCAGAGACTCTAAACCTTCACAACAGGGAGAACAAACATACTGGAAAGAACTTATCATAAAACAAAAATGTAAAACAAGGAACTGTGGTGGTGTAATATTTATTCTACTACCTCACCCACAGCATACCATGTGTCATCCTCAGTCAGTCCCATCCTCCCCTGAAAGCATGATTCATTTACATTACATTTGTACATTTAAGTCATTTAGCAGACGCTCTTATCCAGAGCGACTTACAAATTGGTGCATTCACCTTATGACATCCAGTGGAACAGCCACTTTACAATAGTGCATCTAAATCTTTTAAGGGGGGGGGTGAGAAGGATTACTTTATCCTATCCTAGGTATTCCTTAAAGAGGTGGGGTTTCAGGTGTCTCCGGGAGGTGGTGATTGACTCCGCTGTCCTTCAGTATCAGCATCTCCAACTGGAGCGTCAACCAAAGGCATCATCATGCCTGAAGCCTTCACCACCTCTGTAACAGACTTCTTAAAACACGGTATGATGCATGGAAACAACATTGATTCAACCAGTTTTTGCCCAGTGGGTTGTTTAGTCATGTTACCTAGCTAGCTAACAACCTGGTAATGTAGAATAGTGAAAATTCACTTCGTCTGAGGATGACAGAATTAGTGTAGGGTTCTATGACCCTACTATGATATACCATCTGACTCCATTATCATGTGAACACTATGGGCCCATTATCGGATCCAGTGGGTATTGCCAAGGTTGCAAGCCTTGCATCACCCCTCGGAATACTATAAGATGCACGTGTGTAGGTTTACCATTCTGCAAGGCGAAGGGACAAGGAGCTAATATCTTGCAATCGATGTACTAGCATTACATTATTGAGTTAACCTTAGCTCAGAGATGCACAGTTAGAGAGAGAGCATATATGCTATGTATATTGTGAATACCATTTACCATTAGACATTCCACCAAATGATAATTCAAGGAATATTACTCAAATGTGAGGACTACGGTTTGTATCTATTTGAAAGTAATCCGATTTATTACAGTTACGCAATAAGAATACAATTAGCAAATGGTACATACCAGTAATCTTCACGATAAAGAGAATACAAAATATCTTAAGTCTTAACAGCGTAGAAAAATACATAGCATAGTACTATAAAACATACCAAAATACATAGCATAGTACTATAAAACATATCAAAGTTCATAGCATAGTACTATAAAACATACCAAAATAAATAGCCCATTATGAACTCTTGAAACAATCCAAACATGACAATTTCATTCACACAGTAACATTCATTTAGTCGATTCAAGTTTCATCAGTCTTTACATCTTATCCTGGCGTCAGTGACCCCCAGGACATCCATGGGAACGTGTTTTCATCGAGATTGTTTGACCCCTGAGATTGCCACAGATAAGGTGTTTGACCCCTGAGATTGCCACAGATAAGGTGTTTGACCCCTGTAATAGCCCCCAGATGGTCTGTTATTCAGACAATACCATAAATCGGGATTGAGTCATCATGCTGGGCCTCGGCACCAGCAAGTTCCCGTCTGGATTACTGCAACTCGCTGTTGGCTGGGCTCCCTGCCTGTGCCATTAAACCCCTACAACTCATCCAGAACGCCGCAGCCCGTCTGGTGTTCAACCTTCCCAAGTTCTCTCACGTCACCCCGCTCCTCCGCTCTCTCCACTGGCTTCCAGTTGAAGCTCGCATCCGCTACAAGACCATGGTGCTTGCCTACGGAGCTGTGAGGGGAACGGCACCTCAGTACCTCCAGGCTCTGATCAGGCCCTACACCCAAACAAGGGCACTGCGTTCATCCACCTCTGGCCTGCTCGCCTCCCTACCACTGAGGAAGTACAGTTCCCGCTCAGCCCAGTCAAAACTGTTCGCTGCTCTGGCCCCCAATGGTGGAACAAACTCCCCCACGACGCCAGGACAGCGGAGTCAATCACCACCTTCCGGAGACACCTGAAACCCCACCTCTTTAAGGAATACCTAGGATAGGATAAAGTAATCCTTCTCACCCCCCTTAAAAGATTTAGATGCACTATTGTAAAGTGGCTGTTCCACTGGATGTCATAAGGTGAATGCATCAATTTGTAAGTCGCTCTGGATAAGAGCGTCTGCTAAATGACTTAAATGTAAATGTAAATGCAAGTTGCTAGACGCATCTTCATCACTGACCATCATCGTTCGCATTATTTTTGACTACATTACGTTGACCAGTAGGCTATGCAGGAACTTGGATGGCACAGGAAGAATGGAAAATGGATAGATATGCAGAGGTGTTTCAAAGGTAGGATGCATAGTCCTAATCAATTGAATTCTTAGCTCAAACATATTGAAATAAATATAGTTAAATCTCTACTGAAGAATACACACATACTTGATATTTATTTAAATATCATTGTTAAACGCAAATAAATAATTTAATGCCAGAATTCTAAATGGTTGATCTCACATTGAGAACCAAAGGAGAAATATAAAATGATGAATGAGTAAACAATGAGGACAGTGAGATAGATACAGAAACAGATCAAGTCCACTTTGTTGGCAAAGCGATGGTGTATAGCATTTTTCTGGTCTTGTGCAGCCATTTTGTTGAGAAACTTCACCACCTTCTGGAGGGCTGTATTCTTCTCTTCCTCTGAGGCTTTAATATCAGACAAAGTAAATGAGAGGAAAAAGGGATTACATGATTAACATAACATTATTATTATTGTGGACATGCGAGAACTATGCTGGGTAAGACGTCAACTGCAGCTAGAGAGTAAGAATGGTTGTTCATTAACAAAATACCTCGACTTGTTTATGGTGATGATTTTATTTGTTTTACCCTAAAAGTGCCAATTTATTTTGCCCCCTAAAAGTGCCAATTTATTTTGCCCCCTAAAAGTGCCAACAGGTGTCATATTTGACCACAAATTGGAAATGATGGCAACAAAAAAAAAACTGTCAAACAGTAACACTGTCAGTAAATGGTTTAAATTCCCCCTATAAGCATATATTTAAATGGGGTACCCCTTAATGTAGACTGGTTGCAATAAAGTCATTATGACATCATGGTCAGGTTATAAATGGTTGCATAAAGACTAGGGTAAAGACATAAAGACTAGGGTAAAGACATAAAGACTAGGGTAAAGACATACAGACTAGGGTAAAGACATAAGACTAGGGTAAAGACATAAACTAGGGTAAAGACATAAAGACTAGGGTAAAGACATAAAGACTAGGGTAAAGACATAAAGACTAGGGTAAAGACATAAAGACTAGGGTAAAGACATAAAGACTAGGGTAAAGACATAAAGACTAGGGTAAAGACATAAAGACTAGGGTAAAGACATAAAGACTAGGGTAAAGACATAAACTAGGGTAAAGACATAAAGACTAGGGTAAAGACATAAGACTAGGGTAAAGACATAAAGACTAGGGTAAAGACATAAAGACTAGGGTAAAGACATAAGACTAGGGTAAAGACATAAAGACTAGGGTAAAGACATACAGACTAGGGTAAAGACATACAGACTAGGGTAAAGACATAAAGACTAGGGTAAAGACATAAAGACTAGGGTAAAGACATAAAGACTAGGGTAAAGACATAAAGACTAGGGTAAAGACATAAAGACTAGGGTAAAGACAAAGACTAGGGTAAAGACATAAAGACTAGGGTAAAGACATAAAGACTAGGGTAAAGACATAAAGACTAGGGTAAAGACATACAGACTAGGGTAAAGACATAAAGACTAGGGTAAAGACATAAAGACTAGGGTAAAGACATAAACTAGAGGTAAAGACATAGACTAGGTAAAGACTAAAGACTAGGGTAAAGACATAAAGACTAGGGTAAAGACTAGGGTAAAGACATAAAGACTAGGGTAAAGACATAAAGACTAGGGTAAAGACATAAAGACTAGGGTAAAGACAAAGACTAGGGTAAAGACAAAGACATAAAGACTAGGGTAAAGACATACAGACTAGGGTAAAGACAAAGACTAAGGTAAAGACAAAGACTAGGGCTGTCAACAATTAACTGGGGGGAAAATACATTCCAAAGTGAGCTGTAGTTTTAGGATTTTTAAATACAAAGAAACATTAAGAACATTGACATCTTGATTCTGTCTAATGTAACATTATTTCATCTCAATGTCCACTTATTTTTACACGGTATTGTACATTTTTGCGGTATAGATTATGTATTTGATGTTTTCAGTGTATTCAACACTTTCACACAATGCGATTAATAGTAAATAAATAAAATATTGTGCACTAAAATGATAACGTTAACTTGAGTTAACTCTGGCAGCCCTAATAAGGAGGTTTGGTAACGTCTTCTTTGACAACCAGATAAAAATATACCTTGCTCTGTGGGTAACTGAGATGACAGAAGAATGAAAAGTTTACCCTCTTCATTGTCTGTGTCTTTAAGCAGTGAGTCTTTGGACTTGGAGAGGCTGCAGGGCCAGAGAGTGCCACACTTAGCCAGGCGTGTGAGCACCATAGACTGCAACGTGCTCAACACCAGGATGACCAAACAGAAACAGAAGTGCTTTCCTATGGAGAACAACGAGAGAGATGTGTGAGTGTTACATGGTGGCAGAGAGGTCCTGTATACATGAAACCGACATCAGTGTGCTGCTACCAGTATATCTTTCTTTACTGTCCCTGTAACATACCGGGCTGGAAATAGTGAAACTCTGCTCGCAAACACACATCAGCCGTCCACCTTGACACCGTACCAAACAATTGAGCTATAGAAAAATATCAAATTTGATAGCTCCCTTGGCAACATTTCAAGCTAGCTGTGGAGTGAGCTTTCTGCACATTCTTAAAGGGCTGCTGAACTTCCTGATTTGGCCTCGTTTTAGATTTGTCTCAATATGAAATGCTAGCGGTCGTGATTGAAGCCAAACAAAAGTTGTCTTTGGGTTTGTGGTTTCACCCCACCTGAGTGACTCGCCATATCAAGATGATCATCTAATTCAGTTCTGTGTGAAGGCTAAAGTAGAAAAGAGGCGGCGAATAGAAACTCTTATCGACCATATGTTTTGCCAAACTGGGGGGAGCTGGCTAGCCTGTCTAACCTTAGGCTAGCCTGTCTAACCTTAGGCTAGCCTGTCTAACCTTAGGCTAGCCTGTCTAACCTTAGGCTAGCACATAGTTCTCTGTCAAATCAAAAGTATGCCAAGATGGCAAGAACCAGTGTCTGGAATGTTTCATGTGATACTCGTTCTACATAACCTTGCTGCGAATGAACCTTGCAACATAGTTTCAAAGCTTCATCATGTGATGTAAATACATGTTACCGTGGAAACGATATCAACTACTGCGAGTCGAATGCCTGCGGTCTTCAATCAGCTCAGCGGTCCTACAACACATTGTGTTTTGTGACAAAACTGCACATTTTAGAGTGGCCTTTTATTGTCCCCCAGCACAAGGTGCACCTGTGGAATTATGTTGTTTAATCAGCTTCTTTATATGCCACACCTGTCAGGTGGATGGATTATCTTGGCAAAGGAGAAATGCTCACTAACAGGGATGTAAACAAATGTGTGCATAACATTTGAGAGAAATAAGCTTTTTGTGCATATGGAACGTTTCTGGGATCTTTTATTTCAGCTCATGAAACATGGGACCAACACTTTACATGTTGTGTTTTATATTTTTGTTCAGTATAGAACATCACAGGTTGTACTGTGCATGCCTGGCAGTGTGTTTATGAACTTGACATAACGTCATTAGATACTGTAGATATCAGCATATCGCCACATCTCCCCCTGAAGCAAGACGGCTGATCCCATAATGGTCTGAGACGAGCCACCCGGACAGCTGATGAAACTGTGGGTTTGCACAACCGAAGAATTTCTGCACAAGCTGTCAGAACCAGTCTCAGGGAAGCGCATCTGCCTGCTCGTTGTCTTTACCAGGGTCTTAACCTGACGGGCGTCGTAACAGACTTCATAGGGAAAATCCTATACCTTCGATGGCCACTGGCACACTGGAGAAGTGTGCTCTTCATGGATTAATCCTGGTTTCAGCTGTACCGGGCAGATGGCAGACAGCGTGTTTGGCGTTGTGTGGGTGAGCGGTTTGCAACGTTGTGAACAGAGTGTCCCATGGTGGAGGTGGGGTTATGGTATGGGCAGTCATAAGCTACGGACAACAAACACAATTGCATTTTATCGATGGTCATTTGAAATCAGAGTTACCGTGACGAGATCCTGAGGCCCATTGTCGTGCCATTCATCCGCCGCCATCACCATGTTTCAGAATGATAATATACTGCCCCATGTCGCAAGAATCTGTACTCAATTCCTGGAAGCTGAACATTTCCCAGTTCTTCCATGGCCTGCAAACTCACCAGACATGGCACCCATTGAGCATGTTTGGTATGCTCTGGATCAACGTGTGTTCCAGCAGCATGTTCCAGTTCCCGCCAATATCCAGCAACTTTGCACAACCATTGAAGAGGAGTGGGACAAAATTCCTCAGGCCACAAGCAACAGCCTGGTCACCTCTATGTGAAGGAGTGTTGCACTGCATGAGGCAAATAGTGGTCACACCAGATACTGACTGGTTTTCTGATCCAAGTATCTGTGACCAACAGATGCATATCTGTATTCCCAGTCATGTAAATTCCATAGATTAGGGCCTAATGAATTTATTTCAATTGACTGATTTCATGCAAAACAAACTTGCCCACTCTTCCACAAACAACCTGGGCAAAAGGGGACATGAATTGATGACATGATTGGAATCCAAACCCAACCTTAATTTACGCTGTGACACACTTTGGTACCAAATTCAGTTTTGGAAGAGGCTGATTTTATGACAAAAATGTCCCTTTTTACACTTTGTAGTTAATTTTTACAATAGAATAAATGTTTCTGAGCTTTTTTGGCGCAGTCGCTCTAACTCCGATACATACACACCGTTTATAACCAAATGCTGTTTCATTCTGGTGCATTACACACAGGACACTCACGGATGATGGGGCTGCACTGGCCTCCTCCAGGCAGACGGTCCTTGAGGATGTTGAGGAACATGATGAAGCTGAGAACCAGTTTAACCTTGAAGGGGATGCGCTTGCTCTCTCCCAGCGGCAGGGCGAAGCTGCCCACATCAGCCAAGATGATTAGTATACTGGGCAGGACCAGGGACAGAAACGGGTTTTCGGACCGCATTTTCAGCGACACCTGTGAAGACAGACAGATAAGCCGGCTAAGGAGTATTGGTGTCTCTGGGGTGTCTTTGGCCTGGTTTGCTAACTACCTCAGAGTGCAGTGTTTAAAGTCAGAAAATCTGCTGTCTCAGCTACTGCCTGTCACCAAGGGAGTACCCCAAGTCTCAATCCTAGGCCCCACACTCTTCTCAATTTGCATCAACATAGCTCAGGCAGTAGGAAGCTCTCTCATCCATTTATATGCAGATGATAGTCTTATAGTCAGCTGGCCCCTCCCAGGAGTTTGTGTTAAATGCTCTACAACAAAGCTTTCTTAGTGTCCAGCAAGCTTTCTCTACCCTTAACCTTGTTCTGAATACCTTCAAAACAAAGGTCATGTTGTTTGGTAAGAAGAATGCCCCTCTCCCCACAGGTGTGTTTACTACCTCTGAGGGGTTAGAGCTTGAGGTAGTCACCTCATACAAGCATTTGGGAGTATGGCTAGACGGTACACTGTCCTTCTCTCAGCACATATCAAAGCTGCAGGCTAAAGTTAAATCTAGACTTGGTTTCTTCTACCGTAATCACTCCTCTTTCACCCCAGCTGCCAAACTAACCCTGATTCAGATGACCATCCTACCCATGCTAGATTACGGAGACATCATTTATAGATCGGTAGGTAAGGGTTCTCTTGAGCGTCTAGATGTTCATTACCATTCGGCCATCAGATTTGCCTTATAGGACACATCACTGCGCTCTATACTCCTCTGTAAACTGGTCATCTCTGTATACCCATGGCAAGACCCACTAGTTGATGCTTATTTATAAAACCCTCTTAGGCCTCACTCCCCCCAGTCTGAGATATCTACTGCAGCCCTCATCCTCCACATACAACACCTGTTCTGCCAATCACATTCTGTTAAAGGTCCCCAAAGCACAAACATCCCTGGGTCGCTCGTCTTTTCAGTTCCCTGCAGCTAGTGGCCGGAACGAGCTGCAACAATCACTCAAACTGGACAGTTTTATCTCAATCTCTTCATTCAAAGACTCAATCATGGACACTCTTACTGACAGTTGTGGCTGCTTTGCATGATGTATTGTTGTCTGTACCTTCTTGCCCTTTGTGCTGTTGTCTGTGCCCAATAATGTTTGTACCATGTTTTGTGTTGCTACCATGCTGTGTTGTCATGTGTTGCTACCATGTTGTTGTCATGTTGTGTTGCTACCATGTTGTGTTGTCATGTGTTGCTACCATGTTGTTGTCATGTTGTGTTGCTACCATGTTGTTGTCATGTGTTGCTACCATGCTGTGTTGTCATGTTGTGTTGCTACCATGCTGTGTTGTCATGTGTTGCTACCATGTTGTTGTCATGTTGTGTTGCTACCATGTTGTTGTCATGTTGTGTTGCTACCATGATGTTGTGTTGCTACCATGTTGTTGTCATGTTGTGTTGCTACCATGCTGTGTTTGTACATGTTGTTGTCATGTTGTGTGCTACCATGTTGTTGTCATGTTGTGTTGCTACCATGTTGTTGTCATGTTGTGTTGCTACCATGTTGTTGTCATGTTGTGTTGCTACCATGTTGTTGTCATGTGTGTTGTCATTTGTTGTCATGTTGTGTTGCTACCATGCTGTTGTCATGTGTTGCTGGCTTGCTATGTTTTTGTCTTAGGTCTCTCTATATGTAGTGTTGTGTTTTTGACCTAATATATAATTTATTTATTTTATCTCAGCCCCCGTCCACGCAGGAGGCCTTTTGCCTTTTGGTAGGCCGTCATTGTAAATAAGAATTTGTTCTAAACTGACTTGCCTAGTTAAATAAAGTTTAAATAAATAAAATAAAAAGCCAGGCAGAAATAATTTGTTTTGAATAAGTGTATTGTCTTTTGAGTGTAAATGTTTAAGCTTTGCCCATAAAAATAAGAATAAGGTATCTTTACATGTCCCACATAAATAAAATACAACTGAAATCACCAGGAACACTCACTAACCCATAGATAAAGATACTTTACTCTACATGTCACATAAACTACTGAAATCACCAGGAACACTCACTAACCCATAGATAAAGATACTTTACTCTACATGTCACATAAACTACTGAAATCACCAGGAACACTCACTAACCCATAGATAAAGATACTTTACTCTACATGTCACATAAACTACTGAAATCACCAGGAACACTCACTAACCCATAGATAAAGATACTTTACTCTACATGTCACATAAACTACTGAAATCACCAGGAACACTCACTAACCCATAGATAAAGATACTTTACTCTACATGTCACATAAACTACTGAAATCACCAGGAACACTCACTAACCCATAGATAAAGATACTTTACTCTACATGTCACATAAACTACTGAAATCATCACTAACCCATAGATAAAGATACTTTACTCTATAAAAACTACTGAAATCACCAGGAACACTCACTAACCCATAGATAAAGATACTTTACTCTACATATCACATAAACTACTGAAATCACCAGGAACACTCACTAACCCATAGATAGTTGCGATCATCTCTGCCTCCTTTAGTGTTGAGTTCCACCTCCTCGGTTAGCCAGTCCCCACGGTTTGCGCTAGTTGTGCTCACTTTCCCAAAGTCCAGGAACATGCCACATCCTGGAAAAGCAGATATTTGATACCAGTTCTCTCACTCAAAGATCATACCATAGTTTATAACAAAAAAAAATGTTTTATATCAATAGGCATTAGGGGTGTAACGGTCCACAACATATTTGCTTTCGTTCATTCCTTGATTTTAGGCTCTTTGTTCGGTTTTAGCTTGGTTCTCAGGAGGGGATGGAAAAACTACCACAAATAAAAAAATGATTTTGTAAAATTGACATTGACAATTGCATGATTTCCCCTTTCACTCGCATAGATTTTTTGTTAGCGGTGGCTAAAGTTTGTAGTGGCTGTTCAGAGAAAACCGAACCATGGATTACAGTTTCTCCTTGCCCAGACTACTTTTAGGGTGAGGAACCATCTAACATCAAGTTGTAAAATCCAGAACATCCGCTTTGAGGCTAGGCGAAAGCTTACCATTTACCCACGCATTTGTCTATTTCACACTACCACCTTGAACTAGGCTATACAACCAATTAGAGCTTATGTTGTTAATATAATTATGATTTGTCATTAACTTATGAATTAACATGATTTAATTTGGGAGATAACTTTAGTTAAAGATGGAATCTTTAGAAGGGGACAACAAAACGTTTTAAGGTCTTTGATAGGCGGATGCAGAATTTGTTACAGGAAATAATCATTGCCATCTGATTAGTATATGGATAAATCTGCCAGGTTATGTCATGGGAACAGTTAACATACAGCCTTTGATCACATGCAACTACATCAACAATTTTAATAGTCTGATGCTTAAACTTTTACATTTTTTTTACGTTCTTAAGTATGGCCCCACTGTGTCCAGCCCACTAACAAGCACCAACTGAAATGCTAGACAGTCAGGATGCATAGAAAATTCCAAAGATGACAAACTGAAATGCATTATATACTATATTGCATTAGGCTATACAGACAACTATTGTTTTGGTTTGTTGTTTTTGGTTAGTAAGAGCTTTGGTAAATAATGGTGTGCAAGAGCCATTTAGCAGACTAAATGAGGTTTGAAATTATGCACTTACCACTAATTGCCCACACATTAAGGGCGATGGCACAGAAATCTGAAGCGAAGGGGTAGTTGTACAGATTGACTTCACAGCCCACCACAGTGTTCATGATGACCATGTGCTCTATAGTCCCGTTGCTGTGCACCAGCAAGTCCTTGTTGCTGTGCTTCATCGTTGTTTGCACTCTTTAGACATGAGAGGTTGAGGACAGACAACTGAGGGTTGATCTACTAAAACTGTCACAACTAAACATTTGGCCACTTAAAACATATTAGTACGGTCTCTAATTCTGTCCATGTTTCACTCGCTATTTAGAAGATTACACATAAATTGACTTATAAAATCTAAATGAAAAATTATAATGAAACATAACATAAGTTATTGTATTCTGTTGTAAGTGGACTCACCCATTAGTCACATGGAGTTCAGGAGTCCAGATTTTGCTGACAGGCAGGACCACCATATCATGATGATAGACTGATGTGTTCCATGATAAATCAGGGTCTTCCCAAGACTGTTGTATAATCATAATGAGTGGTATTACAAGATGGCACATTTACTTGAATGTCTCCCTGGATGTTTTGTGCCTCTACACTCTTAGAATAAGGGGTTCCAAAAGGGATCTTCAGCTGTCCTCATAGGAAAACTCTTTTTGGTTCCAGGTCAAACCCTCTGTGGAAAGGATTCTACATTGAACCCAAAAGGGTTCTACCTGGAATCAAATAGGGTTCTTCAAAAGGTTCTCCTATGAAGACAGCCGGAGAACCATTTTAGGTTATAGCACCTTTTTTTTTTTTTCCTAAGAGGGTACTTACCAGCGGGACTTCCAGACGACTCTCGAAGCGGAGGTTTTTTGTATCCTTATTAGGAAGAGGATAATTCATCACATATTGATAGAAATGTCAATATGGTATCTCTGAAACTCATCACATTGTAGAAAACTCAATGGAAAGGAAAGGGACTTACGACAGACAGCGTTTCGTACATGATTGACGGCACACTGATAATTGAGATGCACCGTGGAGACTGTGGCTGACTCAGAGCTTCTTTCGCAATCAGCATGCTGGCCAGACATCGACGGGTCAAACAGGATGGTGTGGTTGCACTGGATGAAGTGGCTGTGTTGGCTGGTTGGGATGCACTGGCTGTATTAGATAGTGGTTGGATAGTAGTAATTGCTGCGTTGGATAGAGTGCCTGATGCAGACACTGTGGAACCAGAGACAGGTATTTAATTTAAGAATATAATATTGGATTTATATAGCGCTTTTCTAGGAACCAAAGAGGCTTTTCAATAGTTCAACATAGTACAATAAATGACTTACACAGTCTAAATGAAATGGGATAAGGTTGTTGCATGTCTTCAAAGTAGTGACTGTAGTAGTGACTCAAAGTAGTCACTGTGAAAAGTGATCATGCTCTCTATATATTGCACTGTATCTAAACCTGATACTCTTATCAGTAGTCCATTATCAGTTACGTTCTGAGAACAACATTTTTAGAGCTTGGTAAGTGCTTGATTGTCCTGTGGTTATTTTGCATACAACCTTCCCACAACTTTTCTGGGAATGGTGCAGGATAGTTGCTTGGATTTGGAACGTTCTGAGAAAGTAATACAATTTTTTTTAAATACAAGAAAACTTTCTATAAAAACCACAAGAAAATTGTTGTAATGAAAATGTTTGAAGACTGTTATGTAAAAACATATAGATTTTGTTCTCAGCATCAACAAAACTCTATCCTCTACCTTGTAAAGTGTGTTCAGGTTGGTCGCGCCCACTAATTGGCCACACCTGATCTTAATGAGTGCTTGGTACCTTTGAAATGGGGTCTGTTACGTGAGTAAAAAATATGTGCATCCTCATCCCAAGAATAATTTATTTTTGTTTTTGTCTATTTTCAATGGATAAAATCTCAGAACATTAACAACTTCATAGTTCAGAACAATATAACGATATAAAAGAAAATGAAACATCATTTACAAGAAGCAATATTACTCCCTAAAAATACAACCCTATGGAACAATCATTGAATAGCTTTTCAGAATTCTCCGATAAATTGGTCCATATGAAAATCTAAAAGAATGGAAATCATAAAATGATTTGATTTGATAAAATTACTTGGTAACAGGAAACATATTTATTTCCATGGCAGAATTCAAACGCAATTTTGGACTGACCAATGTAGATATTTTCAAATACCTGCAACTTAAAAGTTACATATCACAAAATTTAGATTTGAAATCTTTTGGACATCAGAGCAACCCTGAGGAAATCTATATGAGTTTAAAAAATGATGTTCATATGATATACTAAACCTTGGATAGAGCATATCCAACTGGCAATCTCTTAAAATATATATATATATAAACTATTGGAACCAAGGCTTCAAAAATAACTGATTTTGGCACAAGATAGAGGGAATGTTGGAGCTTAATTAACGAAATTACAGTTAATCAAAATGTATGCTTAATCCAGTATAAACTAAAGTATATAATTTATTATACAAGAGAAAAATGACACAAATTCAGTCATTTCTTAAGTGTAAAACTAACAATGACTCAATAATCCCTGCTTTCTGGGAATGCTATAAAGTCCAAAAGTTATGGGCGGAGCTGGAGTTGGCTGTCAGAAGTATTACAATGTAAACTTACTTTTAATTTGTCTGTCTGCATATTTAATCAAATACATTCGATATTATAATTAAAAAATAACTCCCAGGAAAATGTTCAAGGAACCAGAGTAAAACGTTATCAGAACCTTCCTGCAACCTAAAAATAAATGTTCTCAGAACAGATAACATTTTCACTTCTGCTCTCAGAATGTTTAAAAAACGTTAAGTTTTACCAGTCAGGAAACGTATGGCTGTGTTCCCACAACCAATGTAAAACCAAAAACATACGTTCCCACAACTTCCAAGGAACCAAATGTGCTAGCTGGGTTATATTTATTAGATTTTCATTGGACATGTTTCTTTTTCATGACTTTAATAATATCATCTGTTTGTGACAAGAAATGAAAATGAATATTGCAGTTTGGAATCGCTTTTTCCTGTGTTTCACACTTTTTACACTTTTTACTTCATATCTGCCAATAGGAACAAAGATTACATTATTCTAGCACAATTCGCGCCTGTTTTAAGAAGAGTAAAATGGAGCCCAATGTCTTACCTGTTAGCAAGAATAGGGAGAAGAGACAACATTTCAGCACACTGTGGTCCATGGGTCTCATCCCTGCACGTCCTCCTGTCACAAAGCACATACTGTAGAGTCAGCACACACAGTCTTAGTATAAATTAAGACAAGTTTCCTCTAATGAAACTGTTAGAAGGACTGAAAACCAACCTTTAGATGCTCAGTGATCACCACTTGCCTTCTCCTTTCCTCTCAAGCCAAAGCCTCACTAGGAATAACCCTTATAAAGGCTGCTCTTTAACATGTTGCTGCCCCAGTCTTCCACAGCCACACACACCCCCACAAACTGTCTACATTAGAATATTATCCTCGATATTGTACAGGATGTGCTTGACCATAATCCCCAAATAATTAGTTTTTAAATGAACCTCCCAGGATTCATTTCACCATCTTGTGTAAACAACAACCACAACAGACAGGTAATTACTAATTACTGTGACTAGGCAGAAGTGGATATACTGCACCTCCACCTGCCTCTAAACCCTGTAGTTGGCTATATGTTTCACTGGACCTCAATAGGACCGTAGGCTGTTATCATATTGTTGAGCATACAGACTTCATACAGACAATAATACAAAAGGGATTGAGTTGGTTTATTTGAAATGTCATCATGCATGGGCACCAGACAGCATTGTGGTTTCAGTTGTGCTGTCTCCTCTCTGGGTAATGGAGAAAGGTTGCTATCTACTCACTAGTGGTTCATGAAGCAACTTGTTTTGACAGCTGGTTGTGGACTAGTAACCTGTAACTTAACCGTTTAGTGTGAACATTTACTGCAAGATCCATTCAGAATCAGCAAATTACTTAAGGGTCAGTGTTTCGCAAAATATTTGACCAAGACCCCGTGGTCTGAAACCATTAGGAATTGTATGTGTGTGTGTGTATGTGTATGTGTGTGTGTGTATGTGTATGTACAATACCAGTTAAACGTTTGGACTCATTCAAGGGTTTTTCTTCATTTGGACTATTGTCTACATTGTCAGAGGAAGGCCCTAACGATTGTCATAGTCATAGACTGTTCTCTCTACTACCGCCTGGCAAGTGGTACCGGAGTACCAAGTCTAGGACAAAAAGGCTTCTCAGTTTTTACCCCCAAGCCATAAGACTCCTGAACAGGTAACCAAATGGTTACCCAGACTATTTGCATTGTGTGCCCCCCCATCCCAACCCCTCTTTTACACTGCTGCTACTCTGTTGATCATATATACAAAGTCACTTTAACTATACATTCATGTACCTACTAACTCAATTGGCCTGACCAACCAGTGCTCCCACACATTGTCTAACCGGGCTATCTGCATTGTGTCCAGCAACCCACCAACCAACCCCTCTTTTTACACTACTGCTACTCTCAGATCATATGCATACTCACTTCAACCATACAGGTACATACTACCTCAATAAGCCTGACCAACCGGTGCCTGTATATTGCCTTGCTACTGTTATTTTCAAATGTCTTTTTACTGTTTTATTTCCTTACACACACACCTTTTTTTCGCACTATTGGTTAGAGCCCATAAGTAAACATTTCACCTGTTGTAAACGGCGCACGTGACAAATAAACTTTGATTTGTAGAATAATACTGAATACACCAAAACTATGAAATACAACATATGGAATCATGTAGTAAACAAACTATTTAAATAAATCAAAATGTATTTTATATTTGCAATTCTTCAAAGTAGCCACCCTTTGCGTTGATGACAGCTTTGCACGCTCTTGGCATTCTCTCAACCAGCTTCATGAGGTAGTCACCTGGAATTTCAATTAACAAGTGTGCCTTGTTAAAGGTTAATCTGTTGAATTTCTTTCCTTAATGCTTAGAGATGAAGTGCAGATCCAGCGAAGCTTGGATGAGTTGTAGGAAACCAGTTATGGAGGCTGAGGTTGGAGTGAGCTGGGTTGGGACAGGGTAAACAGGTCTGGAGGGGAATCCAAGGAAGTGATGAGTTGAATCCAGAACAGGGTAGCGAGATGTGGAACAGGAGACAGGAACCAGAGTTAGAGCGGCAAAACTGCAGTGAGAAGAGAAACCGTGTCAGGCAAGGAAATAGGCACAGCAGGATACAGGATCTTAAATCACAACAAATAGCTAGCCACATGGCCAACTGAACAGAGACTACAATCTGGCAGAGTGGAAGTGGCAGGACTGAGTATTTGTAGAGGTCTTGATTATGGAACGGGTTGCAGCTGGTGGGGAACTGCTCTGAGTCTAGCACACCTGTCTCCAACCACACAATCACACACAGAGAGAGAAGAAGAGGGTGAGGGAGAGGACTGGGGGAAAGGCTGCAGGTCAAGGAGACACCGGTTGTCCACTAGGGGGTGTAGCAGGAGCAGATGTGACAGTATCATTCTGTGTGCTGCATTCCACTGGGTATATTAAGCCATCGAAGTCCTCCGGGGTGAAATGAGCAACGCATACAGTAGATGTGAGCACGGTTCCCTTACTCCAATATGTTCGCTTCAACCCGACAAACCAGTCCCACTTCAAAACTAGCTTCTCATTTTCGTGCCACAAATGAATCGTAACCCTGACCTGAATCAGTCAGAGGTGTCCATCACACTGCCAAATACAGTACAAATTGGTTGGGCCTGAACCATCCCCTCTCCAGGCCAGTTCCTCTGAAGCTATTGCTACTGAAATACCACTGTTACACATACAGTAGTAGATGTGTCAGGGTTTGGGCAGAGATAAACTCAACTCACTTGGTATATCCTCTCTGACCGATTTTATAAACAAATATAAAAAAATTTATTGTAAATGGATTGATTAATCAGGGCCTTGTGCTGAGCAGTGCTTTACAGGAATGACAATTAGCTTTCCATGTGTACACTAAATGGTGAGGAAACCTAACCTGTTTGATTATTCAAGATCAAACCCAGCGTCTTATTTACACTTGGGTCATTCTTGAATTACAGTGGAATTTGGGTCCCTTCCATGAAAAACACTTTAAAATGACAAATAGTTACACATCATAACTGTTTTTGTTTATATCAAACTGTTTATTAATGACCTAATGCAAGTCCTTTATACTGCACAACTGTATGTGTATGCATTGTTTTAAAAGCTCAGGGTCTGCAAATATCCTTGTTCCAGTATTGATGTGTAGAGTTGTAGTGATGTTCTGGCGATTTAGAGATATCTCTTATTTTTTTAGGCTAAAATATTTAATATATTGTATAGATCAATAAAAATGAAAGAAGGCTATTAAAAAAACATTATTTTTACTAGTATAATGTGTATCCCTCAGTTTTATGTCATTGGTGCTACTACCTTGAAAATCACTGATTCCCAAAGATACAGTGTACAAGGACCTTGTTCATTCTCACCAGTGGCAGACTGTTATCAGGGGAGGGGTCTATATTACATATCATTATGAGTTCACCATTTTAGTATGTCATTAATGTGGTGGGTCTTAACACTAAGTTTCACATGATGTTAATCCATTTAAAGGAAATAACATGGTGAGCAATATTCACATGATGTTGGTCCATTTAAAGGAAATAACATGGTGAGCAATATTCACATGATGTTGGTCCATTTAAAGGAAATAACATGGTGAGCAATATTCACATGATGTTGGTCCATTTAAAGGAAATAACATGGTGAGCAATATTCACATGATGTTGGTCCATTTAAAGGAAATAACATGGTGAGCAATATTCACATGATGTTGGTCCATTTAAAGGAAATAACATGGTGAGCAATATTCACATGATGTTGGTCCATTTAAAGGAAATAACATGGTGAGCAATATTCACATGATGTTGGTCCATTTAAAGGAAATAACATGTTAGTGAGCAATATTCACATGATGTTGGTCCATTTAAAGGAAATAACATGGTGAGCAATATTCACATGATGTTGGACCATTTAAAGGAAATAACATGGTGAGCAATATTCACATGATGTTGGTCCATTTAAAGGAAATAACATGGTGAGCAATATTCACATGATGTTGGTCCATTTAAAGGAAATAACATGGTGAGCAATATTCACATGATGTTGGTCCATTTAAAGGAAATAACATGGTGAGCAATATTCACATGATGTTGGACCATTTAAAGGAAATAACATGGTGAGCAATATTCACATGATGTTGGTCCATTTAAAGGAAATAACATGGTGAGCAATATTCACATGATGTTAATTTAAAGGAAATAACATGGTGAGCAATATTCACATGATGTTGGTCCATTTAAAGGAAATAACATGGTGAGCAATATTCACATGATGTTGGTCCATTTAAAGGAAATAACATGGTGAGCAATATTCACATGATGTTGGTGAGCAATCCATTTAAAGGAAATAACATGGTGAGCAATATTCACATGATGTTGGACCATTTAAAGGAAATAACATGGTGAGCAATATTCACATGATGTTGGACCATTTAAAGGAAATAACATGGTGAGCAATATTCACATGATGTTGGTCCATTTAAAGGAAATAACATGGTGAGCAATATTCACATGATGTTAGTCCATTTAAAGGAAATAACATGGTGAGCAATATTCACATGATGTTGGTCCATTTAAAGGAAATAACATGGTGAGCAATATTCACATGATGTTAATCCATTTAAAGGAAATAACATGGTGAGCAATATTCACATGATGTTGGTCCATTTAAAGGAAATAACATGGTGAGCAATATTCACATGATGTTGGTCCATTTAAAGGAAATAACATGGTGAGCAATATTCACATGATGTTAGTCCATTTAAAGGAAATAACATGGTGAGCAATATTCACATGATGTTGGACCATTTAAAGGAAATAACATGGTGAGCAATATTCACATGATGTTGGTCCATTTAAAGGAAATAACATGGTGAGCAATATTCACATGATGTTGGTCCATTTAAAGGAAATAACATGGTGAGCAATATTCACATGATGTTGGTCCATTTAAAGGAAATAACATGGTGAGCAATATTCACATGATGTTGGTCCATTTAAAGGAAATAACATGGTGAGCAATATTCACATGATGTTGGTCCATTTAAAGGAAATAACATGGTGAGCAATATTCACATGATGTTGGTCCATTTAAAGGAAATAACATGGTGAGCAATATTCACATGATGTTGGACCATTTAAAGGAAATAACATGGTGAGCAATATTCACATGATGTTAGTCCATTTAAAGGAAATAACATGGTGAGCAATATTCACATGATGTTGGACCATTTAAAGGAAATAACATGGTGAGCAATATTCACATGATGTTGGTCCATTTAAAGGAAATAACATGGTGAGCAATATTCACATGATGTTGGTCCATTTAAAGGAAATAACATGGTGAGCAATATTCACATGATGTTGGTCCATTTAAAGGAAATAACATGGTGAGCAATATTCACATGATGTTGGTCCATTTAAAGGAAATAACATGGTGAGCAATATTCACATGATGTTAGTCCATTTAAAGGAAATAACATGGTGAGCAATATTCACATGATGTTGGTCCATTTAAAGGAAATAACATGGTGAGCAATATTCACATGATGTTGGACCATTTAAAGGAAATAACATGGTGAGCAATATTCACATGATGTTGGTCCATTTAAAGGAAATAACATGGTGAGCAATATTCACATGATGTTGGTCCATTTAAAGGAAATAACATGGTGAGCAATATTCACATGATGTTAGTCCATTTAAAGGAAATAACATGGTGAGCAATATTCACATGATGTTGGTCCATTTAAAGGAAATAACATGGTGAGCAATATTCACATGATGTTAGACCATTTAAAGGAAATAACATGGTGAGCAATATTCACATGATGTTGGACCATTTAAAGGAAATAACATGGTGAGCAATATTCACATGATAATACACAGGCATTTCTCTAGGCAGGACGTCCACATGTTTCAGAGTCCTAATTCTGGAAATAGTTATTTTCTGGCAAGGCAACTAGCTATGGTCAAGAAGTGAAATGTTGTTATATTGCAAGGTGGAGGTTGCACACACAATACTTTTGAAAACACAGCCGAAGCACTAAATAGCACAAGTTATTGTACTGTTAACATTATGCCATTATCTCATGAGTTCACAAATAGAATGAAAAATGATACTATGGTGCCCAATGAAGTTTTGCCATCTCCAGTCATGTTGTGTCCCGGTAACAGACTCTAATAACAACACTAAAGGAACACATAGATGCCATCTCCAGTCATGTTGTGTCCCGGTAACAGACTCTAATAACAACACTAAAGGAACACATAGATGCCATCTCCAGTCATGTTGTGTCCCGGTAACAGACTCTAATAACAACACTAAAGGAACACATAGATGCCATCTCCAGTCATGTTGTGTCCCGGTAACAGACTCTAATAACAACACTAAAGGAACACATAGATGCCATCTCCAGTCATGTTGTGTCCCGGTAACAGACTCTAATAACAACACTAAAGGAACACATAGATGCCATCTCCAGTCATGTTGTGTCCCGGTAACAGACTCTAATAACAACACTAAAGGAACACATAGATGCCATCTCCAGTCATGTTGTGTCCCGGTAACAGACTCTAATAACAACACTAAAGGAACACATAGATGCCATCTCCAGTCATGTTGTGTCCCGGTAACAGACTCTAATAACAACACTAAAGGAACACATAGATGCCATCTCCAGTCATGTTGTGTCCCGGTAACAGACTCTAATAACAACACTAAAGGAACACATAGATGCCATCTCCAGTCATGTTGTGTCCCGGTAACAGACTCTAATAACAACACTAAAGGAACACATAGATGCCATCTCCAGTCATGTTGTGTCCCGGTAACAGACTCTAATAACAACACTAAAGGAACACATAGATGCCATCTCCAGTCATGTTGTGTCCCGGTAACAGACTCTAATAACAACACTAA
This sequence comes from Oncorhynchus keta, assembly GCF_023373465.1. Taxonomy (NCBI): domain Eukaryota; kingdom Metazoa; phylum Chordata; class Actinopteri; order Salmoniformes; family Salmonidae; genus Oncorhynchus; species Oncorhynchus keta. The sequence continues at coordinate 5,488 of NW_026287448.1, read as the reverse complement.
AGGAACACATAGATGCCATCTCCAGTCATGTTGTGTCCCGGTAACAGACTCTAATATCTATTAATAACAACACTAAAGGAACACATAGATGCCATCTCCAGTCATGTTGTGTCCCGGTAACAGACTCTAATAACGACACTAAAGGAACACATAGATGTCATCTCCAGTCATTTGTGTCCCGGTAACAGACTCTAATATCTATTAATAACAACACTAAAGGAACACATAGATGCCATCTCCAGTCATGTTGTCTCCCGGTAACAGACTCTAATAACAACACTAAAGGAACACATAGATGCCATCTCCAGTCATGTTGTGTCCCGGTAACAGACTCTAATAACAACACTAAAGGAACACATAGATGCCATCTCCAGTCATGTTATGTCCCGGTAACAGACTCTAATAACAACACTAAAGGAACACATAGATGCCATCTCCAGTCATGTTGTGTCCCGGTAACAGACTCTAATAACAACACTAAAGGAACACATAGATGCCATCTCCAGTCATGTTGTGTCCCAGTAACAGACTCTAATATCCATTAATAACAACACTAAAGGAACACATAGATGCCATCTCCAGTCATTTTGTCTCCCGGTAACAGACTCTAATAACAACACTAAAGGAACACATAGATGCCATCTCCAGTCATGTTGTGTCCCGGTAACAGACTCTAATAACAACACTAAAGGAACACATAGATGCCATCTCCAGTCATGTTGTGTCCCGGTAACAGACTCTAATATCTATTAATAACAACACTAAAGGAACACATAGATGCCATCTCCAGTCATGTTGTCTCCCGGTAACAGACTCTAATAACAACACTAAAGGAACACATAGATGCCATCTCCAGTCATGTTGTGTCCCGGTAACAGACTCTAATAACAACACTAAAGGAACACATAGATGCCATCTCCAGTCATGTTGTCTCCCGGTAACAGACTCTAATAACAACACTAAAGGAACACATAGATGCCATCTCCAGTCATGTTGTGTCCCGGTAACAGACTCTAATAACAACACTAAAGGAACACATAGATGCCATCTCCAGTCATGTTGTGTCCCAGTAACAGACTCTAATATCCATTAATAACAACACTAAAGGAACACATAGATGCCATCTCCAGTCATTTTGTCTCCCGGTAACAGACTCTAATAACAACACTAAAGGAACACATAGATGCCATCTCCAGTCATGTTGTGTCCCGGTAACAGACTCTAATAACAACACTAAAGGAACACATAGATGCCATCTCCAGTCATTTTGTGTCCCGGTAACAGACTCTAATAACAACACTAAAGGAACACATAGATGCCATCTCCAGTCATGTTGTGTCCCGGTAACAGACTCTAATATCCATTAATAACAACACTAAAGGAACACATAGATGCCATCTCCAGTCATGTTGTCTCCCGGTAACAGACTCTAATATCCAATAATAACAACACTAAAGGAACACATAGATGCCATCTCCAGTCATGTTGTCTCCCGGTAACAGACTCTAATAACAACACTAAAGGAGCACATAGATGCCATCTCCAGTCATGTTGTGTCCCGGTAACAGACTCTAATATCCATTAATAACAACACTAAAGGAACACATAGATGCCATCTCCAGTCATGTTGTGTCCCGGTAACAGACTCTAATAACAACACTAAAGGAGCACATAGATGCCATCTCCAGTCATGTTGTGTCCCGGTAACAGACTCTAATAACAACACTAAAGGAACACATAGATGCCATCTCCAGTCATGTTGTCTCCCGGTAACAGACTCTAATAACAACACTAAAGGAGCACATAGATGCCATCTCCAGTCATGTTGTGTCCTGGTAACAGACTCTAATATCCATTAATAACAACACTAAAGGAACACATAGATGCCATCTCCAGTCATTTTGTCTCCCGGTAACAGACTCTAATATCCATTAATAACAACACTAAAGGAACACATACATGAGATCGAACTTTACCCTAAAGCAATTATTTGGCTTCCTTACAGTCAACTTATCAGTTAAATATTCATGGAACAAGACATACTGTCCTTCATATGGCTTCCGCTGTTCTTGAACTTCCTGTAAAACATTATTGAGAGGAGAGTTCAGTTTATAGGTTCAGTATGTACTGTAATAAAACATTTCCTGTCTGTCGTACTTTATACAACCTTGTTTTCGCTCTGTCATACTGCTGTGGATGCCTGTTAAGACCAGTTGGTGATGGCCTGTTAACTAACACCAGTCAGTGATGACCTGCTGTCAATGCACCTCATGGGTTGTTACTACGGACTATCAATAAGAATATCCATAACTGTTATCTTTCTTCACTCACCTGCATAACTATCAGTAAGAATATCCACTACTGTTAACTTTCTTCACTCACCTGCATAACTATCAGTAAGAATATCCACTACTGTTATCTCTCTTCACTCAGCTAGGAAAACCAATATGCTGTGCAAGGTGTCGACTTAACAAGGAAGCAGAGTAATGGTGCCAGCTATCTATTTTAGGAAACACTTCTTTGGATGACCAGGGTCTGTTAGTGCTGCTGTTATTATGGTCTCTGTAGTAATTGCTTAGTGTTTTGTTATGGACCCTTTGAAAGCATGTGAAGTGTTTATGCTGCTCTGTTGTGTTCTTTCTTCCTTATCTAAACAAGTATTTATTAGGCCCTAATTGGGGACACTGGAGACAAAGGAATCCCTTATTGTTGCGCTAATGGTGCCATCAATGGAACCGTGCTCCCACCCATCCAGGACATCTACTCCACACGGTGTCTGTGGAAGGCCCACAGCACCATCCAGGACATCTACTCCACACGGTGTCTGTGGAAGGCCCACAGCACCATCCAGGACATCTACTCCACACGGTGTCTGTGGAAGGCCCACATCACCATCCAGGACATCTACTCCACACGGTGTCTGTGGAAGGCCCACAGCACCATCCAGGACATCTACTCCACACGGTGTCTGTGGAAGGCAGCACCATCCAGGACATCTACTCCACACGTGTCTGTGGAAGGCCCACAGCACCATCCAGGACATCTACTCCACACGGTGTCTGTGGAAGGCCCGTAGCACCATCCAGGACATCTACTCCACACGGTGTCTGTGGAAGGCCCACAGCACCATCCAGGACATCTACTCCACACGGTGTCTGTGGAAGGCCCACAGCACCATCCAGGACATCTACTCCACACGGTGTCTGTGGAAGGCCCACAGCACCATCCAGGACATCTACTCCACACAGTGTCTGTGGAAGGCCCACAGCACCATCCAGGACATCTACTCCACACGGTGTCTGTGGAAGGCCCACAGCACCATCCAGGACATCTACTCCACACGGTGTCTGTGGAAGGCCCGCAGCACCATCCAGGACATCTACTCCACACGGTGTCTGTGGAAGGCCCGTAGCACCATCCAGGACATCTACTCCACACGGTGTCTGTGGAAGGCCCACAGCACCATCCAGGACATCTACTCCACACGGTGTCTGTGGAAGGCCCACAGCACCATCCAGGACATCTACTCCACACGGTGTCTGTGGAAGGCCCGCAGCACCATCCAGGACATCTACTCCACACGGTGTCTGTGGAAGGCCCGCAGCACCATCCAGGACATCTACTCCACACGGTGTCTGTGGAAGGCCCGTAGCACCATCCAGGACATCTACTCCACACGGTGTCTGTGGAAGGCCCTCAGCACCATCCAGGACATCTACTCCACACGGTGTCTGTGGAAGGCCCTCAGCACCATCCAGGACATCTACTCCACACGGTGTCTGTGGAAGGCCCGTAGCACCATCCAGGACATCTACTCCACACGGTGTCTGTGGAAGGCCCGCAGCACCATCCAGGACATCTACTCCACACGGTGTCTGTGGAAGGCCCAGCACCATCCAGGACATCTACTCCACACGGTGTCTGTGGAAGGCCCGTAGCACCATCCAGGACATCTACTCCACACGGTGTCTGTGGAAGGCCCGCAGCACCATCCAGGACATCTACTCCACACGGTGTCTGTGGAAGGCCCGCAGCACCATCCAGGACATCTACTCCACACGGTGTCTGTGGAAGGCCCGTAGCACCATCCAGGACATCTACTCCACACAGTGTCTGTGGAAGGCCCATAGCACCATCCAGGACATCTACTCCACACGGTGTCTGTGGAAGGATTTGTAAATGCACCACATCTGTCCACACGGTGTCTGTGGAAGGCCCACAGCACCATCCAGGACATCTACTCCAACGGTGTCTGTGGAAGGCCCGTAGCACCATCCAGGACATCTACTCCACACGGTGTCTGTGGAAGGCAGCACCATCCAGGACATCTACTCCACACAGTGTCTGTGGAAGGCCCACAGCACCATCCAGGACATCTACTCCACACGGTGTCTGTGGAAGGCCCGCAGCACCATCCAGGACATCTACTCCACACGGTGTCTGTGGAAGGCCCGCAGCACCATCCAGGACATCTACTCCACACGGTGTCTGTGGAAGGCCCGCAGTGTCATCGAGGACCCCAGCCACGAGTTTTTTTCTACAAGCCATCAGACTGCTGAACACTGAGCACCTGCACTGACTGTCCGCACCTTAGCACATATGCACTCACTCACTCACTCACTCACTCACTCACTCACTCACTCACTCACTCACTCACACACACACACTACACACACACATCACAACTGCTGCTATCAGACTCTTATAATTATTACTAAGTACTGAATCATTTAAACACTTGCCCCCCAATCCCCCCTTCCCCAAAACATCTGTAAATATTGTAATATACATTATGCCTTCCTGTATTATACTTAAGCAAAAATGTATGTATCTTTTATTATTTCTTATTGTTGCATTGTTGAGAAGGAATCTGCAAGTAAGTATTTTGTTGGGTGGTGAATACCATGTCTACATAAAACTAATACAACTTTAAACTAATGACCAAGATCACAGTCTCTCAGTTGCATAGGGCAAAGGTTAACTAGCTGACTAATGAATAATGAGAATATAAAGCGGAGGTATTACGAAAGCAATAACTAGCCTACTAGGTTTGCTGTACTCATTATGTCTAGGGGTCCTAGCTACATGGTCTGTAACCTGAGTCATTATGTCTAGGGGTCCTAGCTACATGGTCTGTAACCTGACTCATTATGTCTAGGGGTCCTAGCTACATGGTCTGTAACCTGACTCATTATGTCTAGGGGTCCTAGCTACATGGTCTGTAACCGTGACTCATTATGTCTAGGGGTCCTAGCTACATGGTCTGTAACCTGACTCATTATGTCTAGGGGTCCTAGCTACATGGTCTGTAACCTGACTCATTATGTCTAGACTCATTCTGTGACTCATTATGTCTAGGGTCCTAGCTACATGGTCTGTAACCTGACTCATTATGTCTAGGGGTCCTAGCTACATGGTCTGTAACCTGACTCATTATGTCTAGGGGTCCTAGCTACATGGTCTGTAACCATGACTCATTATGTCTAGG
>NW_026287447.1:0-12021 GCF_023373465.1 Oncorhynchus keta | reverse complement strand
AAGACATGACTCTCCTGTGCTGACCAAAGACATGACTCTCCCTCTGTGCTGACCAAAGACATGACTCTCCTGTGCTGACCGAAGACATGACTCTCCTGTGCTGACCGAAGACATGACTCTCCTGTGCTGACCGAAGACATGACTCTCCTGTGCTGACCGAAGACATGACTCTCCTGTGCTGACCAAAGACATGACTCTCCTGTGCTGACCGAAGACATGACTCTCCTGTGCTGACCGAAGACATGACTCTCCTGTGCTGACCGAAGACATGACTCTCCTGTGCTGACCGAAAGACATGACTCTCCTGTGCTGACCGAAGACATGACTCTCCTGTGCTGACCGAAGACATGACTCTCCTGTGCTGACCGAAGACATGACTCTCCTGTGCTGGACCGAAGACATGACTCTCCTGTGCTGACCAAAGACATGACTCTCCTGTGCTGACCGAAGACATGACTCTCCTGTGCTGACCGAAGACATGACTCTCCTGTGCTGACCGAAGACATGACTCTCCTGTGCTGACCGAAGACATGACTCTCCTGTGCTGACCAAAGACATGACTCTCCTGTGCTGACCGAAGACATGACTCTCCTGTGCTGACCAAAGACATGACTCTCCTGTGCTGACCAAAGACATGACTCTCCCTGTGCTGACCAAAGACATGACTCTCCTGTGCTGACCAAAGACATGACTCTCCTGTGCTGACCAAAGACATGACTCTCCTGTGCTGACCAAAGACATGACTCTCCTGTGCTGACCAAAGACATGACTCTCCTGTGCTGACCAAAGACATGACTCTCCTGTGCTGACCAAAGACATGACTCTCCTGTGCTGACCAAAGACATGACTCTCCTGTGCTGACCAAAGACATGACTCTCCTGTGCTGACCAAAGACATGACTCTCCTGTGCTGACCAAAGACATGACTCTCCTGTGCTGACCAAAGACATGACTCTCCTGTGCTGACCAAAGACATGACTCTCCTGTGCTGACCAAAGACATGACTCTCCTGTGCTGACCAAAGACATGACTCTCCTGTGCTGACCAAAGACATGACTCTCCTGTGCTGACCAAAGACATGACTCTCCTGTGCTGACCAAAGACATGACTCTCCTGTGCTGACCAAAGACATGACTCTCCTGTGCTGACCAAAGACATGACTCTCCTGTGCTGACCAAAGACATGACTCTCCTGTGCTGACCAAAGACATGACTCTCCTGTGCTGACCAAAGACATGACTCTCCTGTGCTGACCAAAGACATGACTCTCCTGTGCTGACCAAAGACATGACTCTCCTGTGCTGACCAAAGACATGACTCTCCTGTGCTGACCAAAGACATGACTCTCCTGTGCTGACCAAAGACATGACTCTCCTGTGCTGACCAAAGACATGACTCTCCTGTGCTGACCAAAGACATGACTCTCCCTGTGCTGACCAAAGACATGACTCTCCTGTGCTGACCAAAGACATGACTCTCCTGTGCTGACCAAAGACATGACTCTCCTGTGCTGACCAAAGACATGACTCTCCTGTGCTGACCAAAGACATGACTCTCCTGTGCTGACCAAAGACATGACTCTCCTGTGCTGACCAAAGACATGACTCTCCTGTGCTGACCAAAGACATGACTCTCCTGTGCTGACCAAAGACATGACTCTCCTGTGCTGACCAAAGACATGACTCTCCTGTGCTGACCAAAGACATGACTCTCCTGTGCTGACCAAAGACATGACTCTCCTGTGCTGACCAAAGACATGACTCTCCTGTGCTGACCAAAGACATGACTCTCCTGTGCTGACCAAAGACATGACTCTCCTGTGCTGACCAAAGACATGACTCTCCTGTGCTGACCAAAGACATGACTCTCCTGTGCTGACCAAAGACATGACTCTCCTGTGCTGACCAAAGACATGACTCTCCTGTGCTGACCAAAGACATGACTCTCCTGTGCTGACCAAAGACATGACTCTCCTGTGCTGACCAAAGACATGACTCTCCTGTGCTGACCAAAGACATGACTCTCCTGTGCTGACCAAAGACATGACTCTCCTGTGCTGACCAAAGACATGACTCTCCTGTGCTGACCAAAGACATGACTCTCCTGTGCTGACCAAAGACATGACTCTCCTGTGCTGACCAAAGACATGACTCTCCTGTGCTGACCAAAGACATGACTCTCCTGTGCTGACCAAAGACATGACTCTCCTGTGCTGACCAAAGACATGACTCTCCTGTGCTGACCAAAGACATGACTCTCCTGTGCTGACCAAAGACATGACTCTCCTGTGCTGACCAAAGACATGACTCTCCTGTGCTGACCAAAGACATGACTCTCCTGTGCTGACCAAAGACATGACTCTCCTGTGCTGACCAAAGACATGACTCTCCTGTGCTGACCAAAGACATGACTCTCCTGTGCTGACCAAAGACATGACTCTCCTGTGCTGACCAAAGACATGACTCTCCTGTGCTGACCAAAGACATGACTCTCCTGTGCTGACCAAAGACATGACTCTCCTGTGCTGACCAAAGACATGACTCTCCTGTGCTGACCAAAGACATGACTCTCCTGTGCTGACCAAAGACATGACTCTCCTGTGCTGACCAAAGACATGACTCTCCTGTGCTGACCAAAGACATGACTCTCCTGTGCTGACCAAAGACATGACTCTCCTGTGCTGACCAAAGACATGACTCTCCTGTGCTGACCAAAGACATGACTCTCCTGTGCTGACCAAAGACATGACTCTCCTGTGCTGACCAAAGACATGACTCTCCTGTGCTGACCAAAGACATGACTCTCCTGTGCTGACCAAAGACATGACTCTCCTGTGCTGACCAAAGACATGACTCTCCTGTGCTGACCAAAGACATGACTCTCCTGTGCTGACCAAAGACATGACTCTCCTGTGCTGACCAAAGACATGACTCTCCTGTGCTGACCAAAGACATGACTCTCCTGTGCTGACCAAAGACATGACTCTCCTGTGCTGACCAAAGACATGACTCTCCTGTGCTGACCAAAGACATGACTCTCCTGTGCTGACCAAAGACATGACTCTCCTGTGCTGACCAAAGACATGACTCTCCTGTGCTGACCAAAGACATGACTCTCCTGTGCTGACCAAAGACATGACTCTCCTGTGCTGACCAAAGACATGACTCTCCTGTGCTGACCAAAGACATGACTCTCCTGTGCTGACCAAAGACATGACTCTCCTGTGCTGACCAAAGACATGACTCTCCTGTGCTGACCAAAGACATGACTCTCCTGTGCTGACCAAAGACATGACTCTCCTGTGCTGACCAAAGACATGACTCTCCTGTGCTGACCAAAGACATGACTCTCCTGTGCTGACCAAAGACATGACTCTCCTGTGCTGACCAAAGACATGACTCTCCTGTGCTGACCAAAGACATGACTCTCCTGTGCTGACCAAAGACATGACTCTCCTGTGCTGACCAAAGACATGACTCTCCTGTGCTGACCAAAGACATGACTCTCCTGTGCTGACCAAAGACATGACTCTCCTGTGCTGACCAAAGACATGACTCTCCTGTGCTGACCAAAGACATGACTCTCCTGTGCTGACCAAAGACATGACTCTCCTGTGCTGACCAAAGACATGACTCTCCTGTGCTGACCAAAGACATGACTCTCCTGTGCTGACCAAAGACATGACTCTCCTGTGCTGACCAAAGACATGACTCTCCTGTGCTGACCAAAGACATGACTCTCCTGTGCTGACCAAAGACATGACTCTCCTGTGCTGACCAAAGACATGACTCTCCTGTGCTGACCAAAGACATGACTCTCCTGTGCTGACCAAAGACATGACTCTCCTGTGCTGACCAAAGACATGACTCTCCTGTGCTGACCAAAGACATGACTCTCCTGTGCTGACCAAAGACATGACTCTCCTGTGCTGACCAAAGACATGACTCTCCTGTGCTGACCAAAGACATGACTCTCCTGTGCTGACCAAAGACATGACTCTCCTGTGCTGACCAAAGACATGACTCTCCTGTGCTGACCAAAGACATGACTCTCCTGTGCTGACCAAAGACATGACTCTCCTGTGCTGACCAAAGACATGACTCTCCTGTGCTGACCAAAGACATGACTCTCCTGTGCTGACCAAAGACATGACTCTCCTGTGCTGACCAAAGACATGACTCTCCTGTGCTGACCAAAGACATGACTCTCCTGTGCTGACCAAAGACATGACTCTCCTGTGCTGACCAAAGACATGACTCTCCTGTGCTGACCAAAGACATGACTCTCCTGTGCTGACCAAAGACATGACTCTCCTGTGCTGACCAAAGACATGACTCTCCTGTGCTGACCAAAGACATGACTCTCCTGTGCTGACCAAAGACATGACTCTCCTGTGCTGACCAAAGACATGACTCTCCTGTGCTGACCAAAGACATGACTCTCCTGTGCTGACCAAAGACATGACTCTCCTGTGCTGACCAAAGACATGACTCTCCTGTGCTGACCAAAGACATGACTCTCCTGTGCTGACCAAAGACATGACTCTCCTGTGCTGACCAAAGACATGACTCTCCTGTGCTGACCAAAGACATGACTCTCCTGTGCTGACCAAAGACATGACTCTCCTGTGCTGACCAAAGACATGACTCTCCTGTGCTGACCAAAGACATGACTCTCCTGTGCTGACCAAAGACATGACTCTCCTGTGCTGACCAAAGACATGACTCTCCTGTGCTGACCAAAGACATGACTCTCCTGTGCTGACCAAAGACATGACTCTCCTGTGCTGACCAAAGACATGACTCTCCTGTGCTGACCAAAGACATGACTCTCCTGTGCTGACCAAAGACATGACTCTCCTGTGCTGACCAAAGACATGACTCTCCTGTGCTGACCAAAGACATGACTCTCCTGTGCTGACCAAAGACATGACTCTCCTGTGCTGACCAAAGACATGACTCTCCTGTGCTGACCAAAGACATGACTCTCCTGTGCTGACCAAAGACATCTGCATGATAGAAATGGAGATCCTTTTAAAAACTCAACTCTTGACCTCGACGCCAGCGCCCACTACATTTTTTCACATTGTTCCTCTTCATCAGGGACTGGTTTAGACCTGGGACACCAGGTGGGTGATATTAATTACCAGGTAGAAGAGAAAACCAGCAGCCTGTGAACCTGGTAAGGGGTAAGAGTTGAATATCTCTGTTCTAAATAAAAAGGTTCCCCTCTCGTCTGTTCGATGCAGGTCTGGACACCATCTACCTCCTGACCCTGAAAAAGAATTACGAGTTGAGGGTGGACATGGAGGACTTTGACGGACAGAAAGCCTACGCTTTCTACTCCTCCTTCGCCATCTCTCCCAAAGTCACAGATCCTGAACTGGATGGCTACAAACTCCAGGTTACTGGCTTTAAAGATGGAGGAGCAGGTGAGAACAGTTTAAACTTCCTGAGAGAAACATCTGGGCTGTATTCATTAGTCCAGATGAGAACAGTTTAAACTTCTGTAGAGAAACATGTGGGCTGTATTCATTAGTTCAGAGTTCAGGTGAGAACAGTTGAACTTCCTTAGAGAAACATCTGGGCTGTATTCATTAGTTCAGAGTTCAACTAAGTTTACTTCATTCGGTTCTGTTTGATTCCTTAGTGAATACCCGTACAGATACATCATCTTAGAGATGCATCTGGGATCAGTTTATTAGAGATCATAATGAATAGTATTACATAGAAAGGACAGGGGGACCGTACAGATACACCATCTTACAGCTGATCTGGGATCAGTTTATTAGAGATCCTAATGAATAGTATTACATAGAAAGGACAGGGGGACCGTACAGATACACTATCTTAGAGCTGATCTGGGATCAGTTTATTAGAGATCCTAATGAATAGTATTACATAGAAAGGACAGGGGGGACCGTACAGATACATCATCTTAGAGCTGATCTGGGATCAGTTTATTAGAGATCATAGTGTATAGTATTACATAGAAATGACGGAGGGGGCTGGTCCTAGATCACACTGTGACATAGTAGACTGATTTTGACCAGGGCTCTGATAGGTTCCATAACATCTGACCTGTGTTTCCTGCTTGAACCAAGGGGACTCCCTCACCTACCACAGCGGTATGAAGTTCTCCACCTTCGACCGAGACCAGGGCACCAAGTGTGCGGTCAGCGCGGTCGGAGGTTATTGGTACGACGCGTGCTACTTCTCAAACCCAAACGGTCTTTATACGTGGGGATTGAACTCACAGATTGGAGTCAACTGGAGGGGATGGAAGACCTTCTACTCTGTGAAAGCCATATCCTTCAAGATTAGGCCTGTGAACCTGTGAAGGTCCTTCACAAAGTCCTTGAGTTAAAACATTGGTTATATGAACTGTATATTGTCCCTTCAAAAATGCTCGATTGGAAGATGTGGTGTTTTCATTCTATGCACAGTGTAACACATTGATCTCAGTCAGTTGTCCTAGAAAACTAAAAACTGTCGCGTGAAAAATGCTCCTTTTCATGTAGCTCATATTCTGTTAAACCCAAATCGTGTTGTTGACTCGTTCCTATACTGGTATTTGTGTCTGGGGCGGTTGTGGTGCCCATATTACCGCCACAGCGGCAGTCATGAGTCAAGACCACAGTCACATTCTGCTGAGTCAACTTCCATCTCCTTTAATTAACTCTGAACATGGCTGTTACACCCAACTGACTACACACCAATCAGGTCACTAACGGCCTGGTCCTTGGTAGAACCCAACTGACTACACACCAATCAGGTCCTAACGGTCTGGTCCTTGGTAGAACCCAACTGACTAACTGACTATACTGTGTCCCAGAGCAACAGTAACACCACTCTACTATACTGTGTCCCAGAGCAACAGTAACACACACTGTACTATACTGTGTCCCAGAGCAACAGTAACAAACCCACTGTACTATACTGTGTCCCAGAGCAACAGTAACACACACTGTACTATACTGTGTCCCAGAGCAACAGTAACACACCACACACACACTGTACTATACTGTGTCCCAGAGCAACAGTAACACACACACTGTACTATACTGTGTCCCAGAGCAACAGTAACACACACTGTACTATACTGTGTCCCAGAGCAACAGTAACACACCACACACACACAGTACTATACTGTGTCCCAGAGCAACAGTAACACACCACACACACACAGTACTATACTGTGTCCCAGAGCAACAGTAACACACACACTGTACTATACTGTGTCCCAGAGCAACAGTAACACACACTGTACTATACTGTGTCCCAGAGCAACAGTAACACACCACACACACACAGTACTATACTGTGTCCCAGAGCAACAGTAACACACTGTACTATACTGTGTCCCAGAGCAACAGTAACACACACACAGTACTATACTGTGTCCCAGAGCAACAATGTAACACACACTGTACTATACTGTGTCCCAGAGCAACAGTAGCACACCACACACACACTGTACTATACTGTGTCCCAGAGCAACAGTAACACACACTGTACTATACTGTATCCCAGAGAAACAGTAACACACCACACACACACTGTACTATACTGTGTCCCAGAGCAACAGTAACACACACTGTACTATACTGTATCCCAGAGCAACAGTAACACCACACACACACTGTACTATACTGTATCCCAGAGAAACAGTAACAAACCACACTGTACTATACTGTGTCCCAGAGCAACAGTAACACACCACACACACACTGTACTATACTGTGTCCCAGAGCGAACAGGTGACACACCACACACACACTGTACTATACTGTGTCCCAGAGCAACAGTAACACACACTGTACTATACTGTGTCCCAGAGCAACAGTAACACCACACACACACTGTACTATACTGTGTCCCAGAGCAACAGTAACACACCACACACACTGTAATATACTGTGTCCCAGAGCAACAGTAAGCACCACACACACACACGTGTACTATGCTGTGTCCCGGAGCAACAGTGACACCACACACACAGCTGTAGCTATACTGTGTCCCAGAGCAACAGTAACACACACTGTGCTATGCTGTGTCCCAGAGCAGCAATGTAACACACACTGTACTATACTGTGTCCCAGAGCAACAGTATTACACACCACACACACACTGTGCCTATACTGTGTCCCAGAACAACAGTAACACCACCACACACACTGTACTATACTGTGTCCCAGAGCAACAGTAACACAACCCACTGTACTATGCTGTGTCCCAGAGCAACAGTAACACACTGTACTATACTGTGTCCCAGAGCAACAGTAACACACCACACACACTGTACTATGCTGTGTCCCAGAGCAGCAGTAACACACACTGTACTATACTGTGTCCCAGAGCAACAGTAACACACTGTACTATACTGTGTCCCAGAGCAACAGTAACACACACTGTACTATACTGTAGTCCCAGAGCAACAGTAACACACCACACACACACTGTACTATACTGTGTCCCAGAGCAACAGTAACACACCACACACACTGTACTATACTGTGTCCCAGAGCAACAGTCACACACACTGTACTATACTGTGTCCCAGAGCAACAGTAACACACACTGTACTATACTGTGTCCCAGAGCAACAGTAACACACACTGTACTATACTGTGTCCCAGAGCAACAGTAACACACACTGTACTATACTGTGTCCCAGAGCAACAGTAACACACAACTGTACTATACTGTGTCCCAGAGCAACAGTAACACACCACTGTACTATACTGTGTCCCAGAGCAACAGTAACACACACTGTACTATACTGTGTCCCAGAGCAACAGTAACACACTGTACTATACTGTGTCCCAGAGCAACAGTAACACACACTGTACTATACTGTGTCCCAGAGCAACAGTAACACCACACTGTACTATTCCGTTGTCTCAGAGCAACAGTAAACACACACTGTACTATACTGTGTCCCAGAGCAACAGTAACACACACTGTACTATACTGTGTCCCAGAGCAACAGTAACACACACTGTACTATACTGTGTCCCAGAGCAACAGTAACACACTGTACTATACTGTGTCCCAGAGCAACAGTAACACACACACACTATACTATACTGTGTCCCAGAGCAACAGTAACACACACTGTACTATACTGTGTCCCAGAGCAACAGTAACACACACTGTACTATACTGTGTCCCAGAGCAACAGTAACACACACTGTACTATACTGTGTCCCAGAGCAACAGTAAACAACAACACTGTACTATACTGTGTCCCAGAGCAACAGTAACACACATGTACTATACTGTGTCCCAGAGCAACAGTAACACACTGTACTATACTGTGTCACAGAGCAACAGTAACACACACTGTACTATACTGTGTCCCAGAGCAACAGTAACACACACTGTACTATACTGTGTCCCAGAGCAACAGTAACACCACACACACACTGTACTATACTGTGTCCCAGAGCAACAGTAACACACACTGTACTATACTGTGTCCCAGAGCAACAGTAACACACACTGTACTATACTGTGTCCCAGAGCAACAGTAACACACTGTACTATACTGTGTCCCAGAGCAACAGTAACACACACTGTACTATACTGTGTCCCAGAGCAACAGTAACACCACCACACACACACTGTACTATACTGTGTCCCAGAGCAACAGTAACACACACTGTACTATACTGTGTCCCAGAGCAACAGTAACACACACTGTACTATACTGTGTCCCAGAGCAACAGTAACACACACTGTACTATACTGTGTCCCAGAGCAACAGTAACACACACTGTACTATACTGTGTCCCAGAGCAACAGTAACACACACTGTACTATACTGTGTCCCAGAGCAACAGTAACACCACACACACACTGTACTATACTGTGTCCCAGAGCAACAGTAACACCACACACACACTCCCTGTACTATACTGTGTCCCAGAGCAACAGTAACACACACTGTACTATACTGTGTCCCAGAGCAACAGTAAACACACACTGTACTATACTGTGTCCCAGAGCAACAGTAACACACACTGTACTATACTGTGTCCCAGAGCAACAGTAACACACACTGTACTATACTGTGTCCCAGAGCAACAGTAACACCACACACACACTGTACTATACTGTGTCCCAGAGCAACAGTAACAACACCACACTGTACTATACTGTGTCCCAGAGCAACAGTAACACCACACACACACACTGTACTATACTGTGTCCCAGAGCAACAGTAACACCCACACACACTGTACTATACTGTGTCCCAGAGCAACAGTAACAAACCACACTGTACTATACTGTGTCCCAGAGCAACAGTAATACACACACTGTACTATACTGTGTCCTAGAGCAACAGTAACACACCACACACACACACTGTACTATACTGTGTCCCAGAGCAACAGTAACACCACACACACACTGTACTATACTGTGTCCCAGAGCAACAGTAACACCACACACACACTGTACTATACTGTAGTCCCAGAGCAACAGTAACACTACCACTGTACTATACTGTGTCCCAGAGCAACAGTAACACACACTGTACTATACTGTGTCCCAGAGCAACAGTAACACACACTGTACTATACTGTGTCCCAGAGCAACAGTAACACCACACACACACACTGTACTATACTGTGTCCCAGAGCAACAGTAACACACCACACACACTGTACTATACTGTGTCCCAGAGCAACAGTAACACCACACACACACACTGTACTATACTGTGTCCCAGAGCAACAGTAACACCACACACACACACTGTACTATACTGTGTCCCAGAGCAACAGTAACACACCACACACACACTGTACTCATATACTGTGTCCCGTGAGCAACAGTAACACACCACACACACACTGTACTATACTGTGTCCCAGAGCAACAGTAACACACCACACACACACTGTACTATACTGTGTCCCAGAGCAACAGTAACACACACTGTACTATACTGTGTCCCAGAGCAACAGTAACACACACTGCACTATACCGTGTCCCAGAGCAACAGTAACACCACACACACACACACTGTACTATACTGTGTCCCAGAGCAACAGTAACACACACTGTACTATACTGTGTCCCAGAGCAACAGTAACACCACACACACACACTGTACTATACTGTGTCCCAGAGCAACAGTGCACACACACACTGTACTATACTGTGTCCCAGAGCAACAGTAACACACACTATCTGTACTATACTGTGTCCCAGAGCAACAGTAACACCACACACACACACTGTACTATACTGTGTCCCAGAGCAACAGTAACACACACTGCAACTATATCGTGTCCCAGAGCAACAGTAACACACACTGTACTCATACTGTGTCCCAGAGCAACAGTAACACACACTGTACTATACTGTGTCCCAGAGCAACAGTAACACACACTGTACTATACTGTGTCCCCAGAGCAACAGTAACATCAGACTATACTGTGCCCATAGAGCAACAGTAATGACACACATCACAGTACTTACTGTGTCCAGAGCAACAGTAACACACTGTACTATACTGTGTCCCAGAGCAACAAAGCAATACACACTGTACCATACTGTGTCCCAGAGCAACAGTAACACACACACTGTACTCATACTGTGTCCCAGAGCAACAGTAACACCACACACACACTGTACTATACTGTGTCCCAGAGCAACAGTAACACACACTGTACTATACTGTGTCCCAGAGCAACAGTAACACCGCACACACACTGTACTATACTGTGTCCCAGAGCAACAGTAACACCACACACACACACACTGTACCATACTGTGTCCCAGAGCAACAGTAACACCACACTGTACTATACTGTGTCCCAGAGCAACAGTAACACACACTGTACTATACTGTGTCCCAGAGCAACAGTAACACCACACACACACTGTACTATACTGTGTCCCAGAGCAACAGTAACACACACTAAACTGTGTCCCAGACAACAGTAACACCACACACACACTGTACTATACTGTGTCCCAGAGCAACATTAACACCACACACACACTGTA
>NW_026287446.1:0-4413 GCF_023373465.1 Oncorhynchus keta | reverse complement strand
AGCTGGTCTGTCATACTATAATAGAGACAATACGATCTAGCTGGTCGTCATAATATAATAGAGACGAGTAGATCTACCTGGTCTGTCATAATATAATAGAGACAGTAGATCTAGCTGGTCTGTCATAATATAATAGAGACAGTAGATCTAGCTGGTCTGTCATAATATAATAGAGACAGTAGATCTACCTGGTCTGTCAAAATATAATAGAGACAGTAGATCTAGCTGGTCTGTCATAATATAATAGAGACAGTAGATCTAGCTGGTCTGTCATAATATAATAGAGACAGTAGATCTAGCTGGTCTGTCATATATATAATAGAGACAGTAGATCTAGCTGGTCTGTCATATTATAATAGAGACAATTGATCTAGCTGGTCTGTCATAATACAATAGCGAGAATAGATCTAGCTGGTCTGTCATTTTATAATGGAGTGGTATATCTACCCTGGTCTCTCATAATATAATGAGACAGTAGATCTAGCTGGTCTGTCATAATACAATAGAGACAGTAGATCTAGCTGGTCTGTCGCTAATGACAATAGAGACAGTAGATCTAGCTGGTCTGGTCATATCATAATAGATATATAGAGACAGTAGATCTAGCTGGTCTGTCATAATATAATAGATACAGTAGATCTACCTGGTCTGTCATAATATAATAGAGACAGTATGATCTACCTGGTCTGTCATAATATAATAGAGACAGTAGATCTACCTGGTCTGTCATAATATAATAGAGAGCAGTAGTATCTACCTGGTCTGTCATAATACAATAGAGACAGTAGATCTAGCTGGTCTGTCATAATATAATAGAGACCAGTAGATCTAGCTGGTCTGTCATAATATAATAGAGACAGTAGATCTAGCTGGTCTGTCATAATATAATAGAGACAGTAGATCTAGCTGGTCTGTCATAATATAATAGAGACAGTAGATCTAGCTGGTCTGTCATAATATAATAGAGACAGTAGATCTAGCTGGTCTGTCATAATATAATAGAGACAGTAGATCTAGCTGGTCTGTCATAATACAATAGAGAACAGTAGATCTAGCTGGTCTGTCATATATATAATAGAGACAGTAGATCTAGCTGGTCTGTCATATTATAATAGAGACAATTGATCTAGCTGGTCTCTCATAATACAATTGCGAGAATAGATCTAGCTGGTCTGTCATTTTATAATGGAGTGGTATATCTACCTGGTCTCTCATAATATAATAGAGACAGTAGATCTAGCTGGTCTGTCATAATACAATAGAGACGGTAGATCTAGCTGGTCTGTCATAATAAAATAGACAGTAGATCCTAGCTGGTCTGTCATAATATAATAGACAGTAGATCTAGCTGGTCTGTCATAATATAATAGACACAGTAGATCTAGCTGGTCTGTCATAATATAATAGAGACAGTATATCTACCTGGTCTGTCATAATATAATAGAGACAGTATATCTACCTGGTCTGTCATAATATAATAGAGACAGTAGATCTACCTGGTCTGTCATAATATAATAGAGACAGTAGATCTACCTGGTCTGTCATAATATAATAGAGACAGTAGATCTACCTGGTCTGTCATAATATAATAGAGACAGTAGATCTAGCTGGTCTGTCATAATTATAATAGAGACACTAGATCTAGCTGGTCTGTCATAATATAAATAGAGACAGTAGATCGTAGCTGGTCTGTCATAATACAGAAGAGACAGTAGATCTAGCTGGTCTGTCATAATATAATAGACACAGTAGATCTAGCTGGTCTGTTATAATATAATAGAGACAGTAGATCTAGCTGGTCTGTCATAATATAATAGAGACAGTAGATCTACCTGGTCTGTCATAATATAATAGAGACAGTAGATCTAGCTGGTCTGTCATAATATAATAGAGACGGTAGATCTAGCTGGTCTGTCATAATATAATAGAGACAGTAGATCTGGCTGGTCTGTCATAATATAGATAGAGACAGTAGATCTAGCTGGTCTGTCATAATATAATAGAGACAGTAGATCTAGCTGGTCTGTCATAATATAATAGAGACAGTAGATCTAGCTGGTCTGTCATAATATAATAGAGACAGTAGATCTAGCTGGTCTGTCATAATACAATAGAGACAGTAGATCTAGCTGGTCTGTCATAATATAATAGAGACAGTAGATCTACCTGGTCTGTCAAAATATAATAGAGACAGTAGATCTAGCTGGTCTGTCATAATATATAATAGAGACAATAGATCTAGCTGGTCTGTCATAATATAATAGAGACAGTAGATCTAGCTGGTCTGTCATAATATAATAGAGACAGTAGATCTAGCTGGTCTGTCATAATATAATAGAGACAGTAGATCTAGCTGGTCTGTCATAATACAATAGAGACAGTAGATCTAGCTGGTCTGTCATAATAAAATAGACAGTAGATCTAGCTGGTCTGTCATAATATAATAGACAGTAGATCTAGCTGGTCTGTCATAATATAATAGACACAGTAGATCTAGCTGGTCTGTCATAATATAATAGAGACAGTATATCGACCTGGTCTGTCATAATATAATAGAGACAGTAGATCTACCTGGTCTGTCAAAATATAATAGAGACAGTAGATCTACCTGGTCTGTCATAATATAATAGAGACAGTATATCTACCTGGTCTGTCATAATATAATAGAGACAGTAGATGTACCTGGTCTGTCAAAATATAATAGAGACAGTATATTTAGTTGGTCTGTCATAATATAATAGAGACACTAGATCTAGCTGGTCTGTCATAATGTAATAGAGACAGTAGATCTACCTGGTCTGTCAAAATATAATAGAGACAGTAGATCTAGCTGGTCTGTCATTATATAATAGAGACAGTAGATCTACCTGGTCTGTCAAAATATAATAGAGACAGTATATTTAGTTGATCTGTCATAATATAATAGAGACACTAGATCTAGCTGGTCTGTCATAATATAATAGAGATAGTAGATCTAGCTCGTCTGTAATAATACAATAGAGACAGTAGATATACCTGGTCTGTCATAATAGAATAGAGACAGTAGATCTAGCTGGTCTGTTATAATATAATAGAGACAGTAGATCTAGCTGGTCTGTCATAATATAATAGAGACAGTAGATCTAGCTGGTCTGTCATATTATAATAGAGACAATAGATCTAGCTGGTCTGTTATAATATAATAGAGACAGTAGATCTAGCTGGTCTGTCATATTATAATAGAGACAATAGATCTAGCAGGTCTGTCATATTATAATAGAGACAATAGATCTAGCTGGTCTGTCATAATATAATAGACAGTAGATCTAGCTGGTCTGTCATAATATAATAGAGACAGTATATCGACCTGGTCTGTCATAATTTAATAGAGACAGTAGATCTAGCTGGTCTGTCATAATACAGAAGAGACAGTAGATCTAGCTGGTCTGTCATAATATAATAGACACAGTAGATCTAGCTGGTCTGTTATAATATAATAGAGACAGTAGATCTAGCTGGTCTGTCATAGTATAATAGGGACAGTAGATCTACCTGGTCTGTCAAAATATAATAGAGACAGTAGATCTAGCTGGTCTGTCATAATACAATAGAGACAGTAGATCTAGCTGGTCTGTCATAATAAAATAGACAGTAGATCTAGCTGGTCTGTCAAAATATAATAGACAGTAGATCTCGCTGGTCTGTCATAATATAATAGAGACAGTATATTTAGTTGGTCTGTCATAATATAATAGAGACACTAGATCTAGCTGGTCTGTCATAATATAATAGAGACAGTAGATCTAGCTGGTCTGTCATAATACAATAGAGACAGTAGATCTAGCCGGTATGTCATAATATAATAGAGACAGTAGATCTACCTGGTCCGTCAAAATATAATAGAGACAGTAGATCTAGCTGGTCTGTCAAAATATAATAGAGACAGTATATTTAGTTGGTCTGTCATAATATAATAGAGACACTAGATCTAGCTGGTCTGTCATAATATAATAGAGATAGTAGATCTAGCTGGTCTGTCATAATACAATAGAGACAGTACATCTAGCTGGTCTGTCATACATATAATAGGGACAGTAGATCTAGCTGGTCTGTCAAAATATAATAGAGATAGTAGATCTAGCTGGTCTGTCATAATATTAATAGATACAGTAGATCTAGCTGGTCTGTCATAATATAGAATAGACACACTAGATCTAGCTGGGTCTGGTCATAATATAAGTAGACAGCATGTCTACCTGGTCTGTCAAAATATATCAGAGACCAGTAGATCTAGCTGGTCTGTCACAATATAATAGAGACAGCAGATCTAGCTGGTCAGTCATAATATAATAGAGACAGTAGATCTAGCTGGTCTGTCATATTATAATAGAGACAATAGATCTAGCTGGTCTGTTATAATATAATAGAGACAAT
>NW_026287445.1:0-2717 GCF_023373465.1 Oncorhynchus keta | reverse complement strand
ATATTATAATAGCGAGAATAGATATAGCTGGTCTGTCATTTTTATAATGGAGTCGGTATATCTACCTGGTCTCTCATAATATAGTAGAGACAGTAGATCTAGCTGGTCTGTCATAATAAAATACAGTATATCTAGCTGGTCTGTCATAATATAATAGACAGTAGATCTAGCTGGTCTGTCATAATATAATAGACACAGTAGATCTGGCTGGTCTGTCATAATATAATAGAGACAGTAGATCTATCTGGTCTGTCAAAATATAATAGAGACAGTAGATTTAGTTGGTCTGTCATAATATAATAGCTATAATACAATAGAGACAGTAGATTTAGCTGCTCTGTCATACCATAATAGAGACATAGAGACACTAGATCTCGCTGGTCTGTCATAATATAATAGAGATAGTAGATCGAGCTGGTCTGTCATAATGAGACAGTAGATCTAGCTGGTCTGTCATAATGTCATATAATAGAGACAATAGATCTAGCTGGTCTGTCATAATATAATAGAGACAGTAGATCTAGCTGGTCTGTCATAATATAATAGAGACAGTAGATCTACCTGGTCTATCAAAATATAATAGAGACAGTAGATTTAGTTTCTGTCATAATATAACAGAGACACTAGATCTAGCTGGTCTGTCATAATATAATAGAGATAGTAGATCTACCTGGTCTGTCATTTTATAATAGAGACAGTAGATCTAGCTGGTCTGTCATAATGTCATATTATAATAGAGACAGTAGATTTAGTTGGTCTGTCATAATATAATAGAGACACTAGATCTAGCTGGTCTGTCATAATACAATAGCGAGAATAGATCTAGCTGGTCTGTCATTTTATAATGGAGTTGGTATATCTACCTGGTCTCTCATAATATAATAGAGACAATAGATCTAGCTGGTCTGTCATAATACAATAGAGACAGTAGATCTAGCTGGTCTGTCATAATAAAATAGACAGTATATCTAGCTGGTCTGTCATAATATAATAGACAGTAGATCTAGCTCGTCTGTCATAATATAATAGACACAGTAGATCTAGCTGGTCTGTCATAATATAATAGAGACAGTATATCTACCTGGTCTGTCATAATATAATAGAGACAGTAAATCTAGCTGGTCTGTCATAATATAATAGAGACAGTAGATCTAGCTGGTCTGTCATAATATAATAGAGACAGTAGATCTAGCTGGTCTGTCATAGTATAATAGGACAGTAGATCTACCTGGTCTGTCAAAATATAATAGAGACAGTAGACTAGCTGGGTCTGTCATAACATAACAGAGACAGTATATCTACCTGGTCTGTCAAAAATGTAATAGAGACAGTAGATTTAGTTGGTCTGTCATAATATAATAGAGACACTAGATCTTAGCTGGTCTGTCATAGTATAATAGGGACAGTAGATCTGGCTGGTCTGTCATAGTATAATAGGACAGTAGATCTACCTGGTCTGTCAAAATATAATAGAGACAGTAGATCTAGCTGGTCTGTCATAATATAATAGAGACAGTAGATCTAGCTGGTCTGTCATATTATAATAGAGACAATTGATCTAGCTGGTCTGTCATAATACAATAGCGAGAATAGATCTAGCTGGTCTGTCATTTTATAATGGAGTCTGTATATCTACCTGGTCTCTCATAATATAATAGAGACAGTAGATCTAGCTGGTCTGTCATAATACAATAGAGACAGTAGATCTAGCTGGTCTGTCATAATACAATAGAGACAGTAGATTTAGCTGGTCTGTCATACCATAATAATAGAGACATAGAGACAGTAGATTTAGCTGTCTGTCATAATATAATAGAGACAGTATATCTATCTGGTCTGTCATTTTATAATAGAGACAGTAGATCTAGCTGGTCTGTCATAATATAATAGAGACAGTAGATCTAGCTGGTCTGTATAATAGGGACATATAATAGTATAATAGGGACAGTAGATCTAGCTGGTCTGTCATAATGTCATATTATAATTGAGACAATAGATCTAGCTGGTCTGTCATAATATAATAGAGACAGTAGATCTAGCCCGGTCTGTCATATTATAATAGAGACAGTAGATCTAGCTGGTCTGTCATATTATATAATTGATCTAGCTGGTCTGTCATAATACAATAAGCGAGAATAGATCTAGCTGGTCTGTCATTTTATAATGGAGTCGGTATATCTACCTGGTCTCTCATAATATAGTAGAGACTAGCTGGTCATGTCATAATACAATAGAGACAGTAGGCTGGTCTGTCATAATAAAATAGACAGTATATCACAACTGGTCTGTCATAATATAATAGACAGTAGATCTAGCTGGTCTGTCATAATATAATAGACACAGTAGATCTGGCTGGTCTGCTACGCCAGCCATAATAGAGACAGTAGATCTCTACCTGGTCTGTGAAATATAATGGGAACCTTGGTAGATCTAGCTGGTCTGTCATAATATAATAGAGACAGTGATCCGCTGGTCTGTCATAATACAATAGAGACAGTAGATTTAGCTGGTCTGTCATAGCATAATAGAGACATAGAGACAGTAGATCTAGCTGGTCTGTCATAGTATAATAGGGACAGTAGATCTAGCTGGTCTATCATAATGTCATATTATAATTGAGACAATAGATCTAGCTGGTCTGTCATAATATAATAGAGACAGTAGATCTAGCCGGTCTGTCATATTATAATAGAGACAGTAGATCTAGCTGGTCTGTC
>NW_026287444.1:0-10840 GCF_023373465.1 Oncorhynchus keta | reverse complement strand
AAGTGGCGCTCCTAGTGGCCGGGGACATTAATGCAGGGAAACTTAAATCCGTTTTACCTCATTTCTATCAACATGTTAAATGTGCAACCAGAGGGAAAAGAACTCGAGACCACCTTTACTCCACACACAGAAACACGTACAAAGCACCCCTCTCCCCCAATTTGCAAATCTGACCATCATTCTAAATTAAAGCAGGAAGCACCAGTGACTCGGTCAATAAAAAGTGGTCAGATGAAGCAGATGCTAAGCTACATGACTGTTTTGCTAGCACAGACTGTAGAATATGTTCCGGGATTCTTCCGATGGCATTGAGGAGTACACCACATCAGTCACCGGCTTCATCAATAAGTGCATCGATGACGTCGTTCCCACAGTGACCGTACGTACATACCCCAACCAGAAGCAATGGATTACAGGCAACAGCCACACTTGAGCTGCCGCTTTCAAGTAGCGGTACTCTAACCTGGAAGTTAAGATTTTATGGTGAAACATCTCGCTCCTTGTTCTCTCTGTGACGCAACATTGTATCTGTCCCATTATGGTGTCTCTGAGAGCATGGGCAGCAACATTGAGGCCATCTCATCTCCATTTTGAAAAAGAAGAAGAAGGGAACGTCTTATCTGTGAAGTGTGCGATAACTCAATTCAATGTAAACAATGCCATTTTTAAAACTTTGGCAAAGGGTCACATCTACAAAACGTAATGTACTCTGTTCGTAACTGATCATAGTTTTGGGAACAGAAAACTGTATTGAGATCAGGCTTTTCTTCGATGAGAAAATCAGCCAAATGTCGGCCCAGTTCCATCTCGCTCCATACTTTCCCACTTCCAGCCACTGGGCTTCCTCTCTGATGCAACAATGTATCTGTCCCAATATGGTGTCTGTGAGAGCATGGGCAGCAACGTTGAGGCCATCTCATCTCCATTTTGAAGTAGCCCATTTTCTTATTCTAAAACTTCTTTGAGTTGGTCAACAAACTGAAAGGGTGCATACTGCCACCTGGAGTGTATTGTTTGAAAAGGTATAAAACCAAGGTTGGTGATTTACTGCTACCAGCAGTTGGGTCGATCCACAAAATGAGTGCCTTTTGCTTCTATTTGATATTTTAAGTAGGGTCAAAATTGTGCACCGATATTGCATTTTAAAAGCCTGTTATATTAATTGAAGTGCCCTTAAATATATACCACATGGATTATTCAATAAGCAGATTTTTAATATGAATAATGACTTGCTAAAGTGCCAAAATGACTAATTTTAACATGTGACTGCACACCCTCTGACTTCTATGGAAGATTTTAACCCTACTTAATACCAACATTTCTCCAAGAGTCCACCATCATTGTAAAGCCCTAGTTATTTTGTTGCTTTGTTATTTTGTTGCTTTGACAAAATAATTTCTGAAGATTATTAATTTAATGTGATTCATTTGCGTCTGTCCCTAATTTTAAGGTCAACTCTGAACTGAGCTCTCGTTTTCATGTGGTGAAACAATTTATTTAAAAAATATATTTCAGAAGAAATATTTAACAACTTATAGTCAAACTATAGTATTAAAGCAGGTGGGCTGGTTCTACTCTTTTGGCCCATTTTGTGGTGAAAATGTCAGTGGGTCAAATGTAACGTCAACCCTGTTACCCATAGATAGACAGGCTAGAAAGGTTTCAAATATTAAACCTTTTATTGTGAATCTTACTTTCAATTGCCCCTCCCTGTTGAACATAATAAATGTCCCTTCCCCGTCACAAGGCGATTTATGGCTGCTTTAAAATGAGACTATGATCATATAACTTTTGAAAAACTGGGCCCTGGTGACTGCTGATTGGTTGATTCTGCTACTGATTAAAGTCATCACTTTAATCAGTAGCAGAATCAACCAATCAGCAGTCACCAGGGCCCAGCAGTTGCAATTACTTGGGTGCTGTAGCTAGTATATAAAACACACAAGCAAATGGTGGTTCTCTCATACAACTTTTTACTGCTCTGGACTAGTGAGAAAGATTTGGTGGTGAATGGCAAGATGGTGGTGAAATTGATGCTTTTGCTCATGAGTTACTACTCTGCTTATGGTTTGCCAGGTAAGGGCTTCCCTTTAGCTGTTGATGACAGGAATGACACTGAGTTTGTGTGGGGAGAGAAGTTGAGGTTTGATGACGACTCTGAACCCAAGGTCAGATCTCGTTCCCAAATCGTTGCCACTCCCATGTTGGAGCATTCTCATAAACCAGACTATCTGAAGCTACCAGAATACATCCCAATTCGTGCTTCTGAAGACCAAGCGAATGTCTTCAAGCCTGAAGGGAAGTTCAGGCCGCTGCCACTCTCAGTCAAGCACATCCTGCTGCCTACCGCCTCTCCTTCCCACCACTCCTCCAGTTCACTCTAAGAAGGTTGAGGTCCTGTGCCACCTCGACAGGATTTATGTGAGAATCAGAAAGGACGCCTTCACCAACCCAGACGCCTGCAAGTACCTCAAACTCCACAAATGCAAAGTCAACCAATCCACCGCAGAACACTACTACATGCTCTACAACATCAAAAGCTGTAGCTTTCATAGAAAGGTTGGCTACCAATGCCATCAGAAATACAATCCCCTGTCACCCAGACATCAAATGTATGCCTTGAGTGATCCAGTCAAATTGCAATGGTCTGAAGGGATTGTATTTCCATGGCTGTAATGATACAGTATGTTCAGATGTCTTGGTGGTTTTTAGAGTTGTTTCTCCTATTCCAGTGTACCGCTGACTATATTTCCTACTCCAACGTGCTGAAGTACGAGCCAGAGGCCATAGGCGGTATTGTGAGGGAGTTGCCATTCTCTGTTCACATCGAATGCCGCTACAATCGGTGAACCACTTCATCATGCTTTCACATTTGGTGGCTACGTTCCAATGTCCACACTAGCATATCCTATACATGGCTCCATACTAGGTAGTATGCTAGTCTGGATATTATTTGAGTGTCTGACTGCACTAATGGCCATTTTCTACAGGATCCACCACTCTTACAAGTTTGGCTTTCATCCTCGTTTGGCGGGAAAAGTCTTCAAGGCCCTTAGATCCAAGGTTGGAGTCACCCTCATATCTTATGATGGTGAGTTGACTTGACAGATGTCATTTAAATCTGAATGCACTTGCAGTATTGTTTTCTATTAAAGAACATTAACTCTATCCTTTTCTTCAGAATCATGGAACAAGCTCACTGGAAATACAACCTATATCATTGGACAACCAATGTACTTTGAGGCCAAAGTTCCCACTATTTCTTTGCATCGGCGGGTGTATATTAACAACTGTTATGTGACTGCTAGCCCCAACTCCACTCTCAAATACACTGTGATCGACAACTATGGGTAAAACTACTTTGTTACAGAACTACAATTTATCTTGGCCTGGTTTTGTTTTGTTCATGGTAGTTAATTTCTTGCTTGTTAATTGGCTAGATTCCACAGCTGGGCAGTTTACACAGGCAGCCTAATTCTAATTTGTCCACTAATTGCTTGAAAGACCAATCACATCAAGTCTTTAAACTTATTTGATTGGTCAAATTGCCATTTGATGTGGGAGTACAGAGCTTAGCATGTCTCCCAAGGCTACAGAAAATTCAGTTGGGGAAATGGATTATTTTCAGGAGTTGGTTAAGGGAAGAGGATTGGAGGGAAAGAGGTTGGGTTTGAATTTGACTCTAGCAATAACAAGGAAAGGGTCATGTCGAGGAAGACTGTCAAGTTGAAAGTGGGCCAGATGCCAGTTCGAGTTATGGAGGTGAAATTGAAGGGGTAAAGGTTTGTGAGGAGCATGAGCCTTGCGTTGATGGACATGGTTATGATGATGATGCATTTTGGTCCAGTGGGACTGACATTTTGGAAGAGGATGGAACCAGGTCTTTTGGCTGATCCAGGGGTGGAAGAGTGTGCTTTTGAGTCGGTGAAGTGGACTTGTTTCTTTAGAGGAGCAGGCGCTCTGTGCGCCGCAACTAGTACAGTCTTGCTTTGCGCCACCCCCAGAAATCACTCCAATGGTGCGCAAACCTCAACCAAGAGATCACAACGGTATGCCTGTGTAAACAGCCCTGGTGTCTCTTGTAACTCAGTCCCTGGTTTACAAGGTGAGAATAACAACCAGTGAGTGAACCTTGTCCCAAATTGGAGTGTTAAGTACAAGATCTTCTCTTCACTAGATGCATGGTGGATGGCAAGAATACTGTCCAGTCAAAGTTCCTGTCACACCCAACCAACAATGCTTTGAGGTTCACTGTCGGAGCTTTCATCTTCCAGGGCCTGGACAATCAGGTCTGACTCGTGTGAATCTCCAAACAACTAATCATGATGGATTGTAATACTACAGGCCTACAGTAATGCACCTTAAAGAACATGCATTTATTTTCTTCCAGAAACTCCACTTGCATTGTGAAATAACTACAGGGAATGTCACTCCAACTCCAAGTTTCAAATCCTGCAACTATGACACAAAGACTAAAAAGTAGGTTCACCTGAGTAACTGACTTGAGTTCTGAGGGACTCCTTGCTATGAGGGTTAACTAATATCTATTGTGATTGTCCTAGGTGGGTGGAACTGTGTGGTGAAGCTGCGGTTTGCTCATGCTGTGCCGGCTCTTGTCCTTCTCCTTCTCTACAACCCTCCGGTGAGCATATAGGCCGGTTCATGACCAGTCTTGTCTCATTGTCACCAACCCTTTCATCTGAGCGCATTAGAGAATGGGGAATGGGAAGCCATTTTGACGTCTTAATGCGGGCATTCATACCACCATTTTACATTATGGTTTGACTGTAATCTCTGTGGAAAATGCAATACTGATCTGATAATGCTCTCATAGCTCACGCACAAACTGTGACCAGTCATTTTACGACGATGGCCCATGACGACCATGCTAAAAATAAAACATGGAGCATGGAAACCTTCAACGACGGGGCTACTGAAGGTACTCAGTCCCTCTGCTTAATTCTTAAGAATGTTTCATTCTTGTGTTAATATATTATGAGCACAAATTTCTGAAAATAATAGTTTTTCTTATCGTTTTAGGTGCTGTTGGGAGGGTTTGAGCAGTGGACAGTTCTTTTGATAAAATAAACTTTTTAAACGATCATGTGTATTGAGTTCATTCAAAATGGCTGCAGAGGTACAGGCAGAACTGGGTTGAAATATTAATGTTGATTACTTTCAGACATACATATTTTATTTGAAGTAGTTGAATATTGGAATGTGTTTGAAAATGCACTTGGAAATTATAGGTATGTCATTTTAAAATTCCCAAATATATAAATCCCAAAATGTGAACAATTTCATGAGCAAAAAAATGAAAGAACCCAGGAATGTTCCATAAGTACAAAGCTTAGTTCAAGTGTTCACATTTGTTGAAATCCATGTTTGTGCATTTCTCCTTTGCCAGATACTCCATCACCCTGGCACGTGTGGCAAATCAAGAAGCTGATTAAATGGCATGATCACTACACAGGTGGACCTTTGTTATAGGCCCAAAAGGCCACTCTTATATAAGCAGTTGTCACAAGACCACAGATGTCTAAATTGAGGAAGTGTGCATAATTTTTGTTAATTATACTGCCATAAACTGCTGCACATTTTAGAGAACTGGGCATTGTCTAACTGGCCTCACAACTGCAGACCACGAGTAACAATACCAGCCCGACCTTAACCTTCAACTGTAGGATCATCGGGGACCAGCCACTCAGACAGCTGAAGCTGGAGTATTTCTGAGCCTGGCTCTGCTTAGTTCCCAAGTTGGTGGGTGGGAAAGGCCCACCATGGCTGTCTCCTCCCAGTCCTGTGAAGTATGTAGATTAGGCCCTAATGTATTTTTAATTTACTGATTTCATATGAACTGTAACTTAGTAAAAATTTTCAGTGTATATACTCCCATGCAGTTGAACCCTGGTCTGTTTGGTATTTGGAAATATTTTTACTTTTTCAAAGACTAAAATTAGAAATGATTTGTAATGTTTCAATGTAGTTTCGCCCACATTTGAAAAATGATATTATTCAGGTGACTTAATAAGCATCAATTTGGGTCCGGGGTGGAACTTCTGTTGCATTTAACAACCACTTAAGCATGTTTCCTCGATGCGCTTCTCCATTTGAATGTCATTATAGATTTGGCATCTCTTTGCAGTTAATTGTCCAGTATTAACCTTAAGGTGATTTCAACCCTCTATACCAGTTGAAGTTTGTCCAGACCATTACATTCATCGGCTTTGGCAAATACTCCTGTATCAGCATGTAAGTTAATGAGCATCTCTTGCAAGTGCTTTACAGTCTTGAATTACAGCTGACATTTTGTACCCCAAGAGGGCGGAAGAGGTTTACAGGCTCTGCATCACTAAATACAGCAGTGAGTCCAATCTCACTTGGAACCAGAGGCTTTCCAATAAAGCTGGGAAGCAACTTCCTGCCCTGAAGTCTATTTTCTAGGAAGTGCAATGCATCACGTAACCTGCTAGCCAAGTATTCAGGGTACCAGTCAGAAGGCTCTTTACTCAAAAGCAAGTGAAATAACACTGTTTTGAAGTGATTATCTGTAAGGATACTTCTGCCTGTGAGGCCCGTTTGCTTTTGTGAAGGAACGCTACAATTCCAAGGCAGTGAATGTAGCAGGAG
Organism: Oncorhynchus keta; assembly: GCF_023373465.1. NCBI lineage: Eukaryota > Metazoa > Chordata > Actinopteri > Salmoniformes > Salmonidae > Oncorhynchus > Oncorhynchus keta. The sequence goes on along the minus strand of NW_026287444.1, from coordinate 4,210 downwards.
TTTTCAGGCAGGTGATTGGCCAGGTACTTCAGGAAGTGGTCCTCGTAAGTGGTCAATGAGAGGCTCCAGTATGTGTCCAAGGAGTTGTTCAGTAGTTGGGGTGGAAGGAGAAATGGTTAAATAAGCTTCAGTGTCTTTGAGTTTCACCACGGGAGCCATATCGAAGGTTATCACCTTCCCTGATCTGAATCGAACCATCAGAGCTCCTGGGGCGTCTATATTGCGAAATGTCAGCTCAAATTCGTACTTGTGGGATATCTGTCCCCAAGCTTTCTAATTGTGGTCTGGAACCATTTGGTAACCTTGGTTTTGGCCAGGTAAGGGGTGTGTTGTGAGCAAAGAGCGCTATCCAATACATCAGTGACTTTACCACTTTGACTTTCTCATTGTCACAGCACAGCAGGCATAGCATATCAGCAGGCATAGCATATCATCATCTCGCAGCTGTGCGACACGGGCAGCCATTTTGGTCACACACACAAGGGAACTGATCCTGCCCTCCACCACAAAGTCTTCAATCACCATGCCAACCTCCACATCACTCATGCTCCTCATGTCTTCTAATAGGTCATTAGCAAAACCCTCCACAAACTCAGTCACCCTCCAGCTCTCATTGGGTGAGACTTTGACACATTTGTCATAAAAACGATTGAGTGTATCACAGTCCGGTAGCGGAACTTCAGCCGAGAGGTTTTTCACGACAGAGATGTCTTCCATATCCTCCTGAATTATCTCTCCTGGATGGTGGTTCTTATGTAAACTTCTTCAATGTGAGATCCCTCCTCTTTATCTTCATCTTTCTCCTCTTTGTTCTCTTGAGAATGTTTCTGTTCGATAAGAGTCTCTTCCAAGCCCTTTTAATAATGGTTTTGGTCAATTTGAAAGACCTGTTGCACTTCAAGTTGTAAGGGTTTTTGGTCGATGGGCCTTTCCTCTTGGGTTACCAGCGGTGACACTTCCTGTTCCAGCTTTGCCCTCTCCTCAGCAGCCAATATTCACGCTTCTGAATGACCATTATGTGATCATCCTGCTCCTGAACCTGTCCTGTTCTGTCCTCTCTGGGGATGGGATACAGTAGACTGCCAGCACAAACACCCGAAGAATGGTATCTTGCATCCTTAATGTTGTCTCTGTGGAGTAGAATAAGACATATGAAAAATGTCTATTTCTATTCTATGGTATCATGTTGATATATATCTATTTTCCCATCCTTCTCATTCAAAACACATGTGAAGTCCAATATGAGATTTACCGTACAGTATGATAAATTATACCAAACATTCGATGGGTGCATCAGTGTGCACAATGAAATCAAAGGTGCGGGTAGTTTCTGTCAAATTCTGATTTAGCAGAAATCCATATTGATGTGTCCTATCAGTTGAAAAACGACAATGCTAAGCATAAAGAACAGTGAGTGGATGAGAGACCGAGATGGGGACTTCCTTGTTGGCTCAAAAGCATTTAACTTTTGATAAATTCACACAAAACAGCATTATTTCTCAATCAAAATAAAAGTTGCAATAATAACACTTACCTGACTGGAATAAGTAGTCTAGTTGTACATTTAGTTGTACTCAGCAATGGTCGTTATGGATGTACCGTAGAGGAGGAAACGAAAAAGAGATCCTTGCACAGCAACACTGCTATCTCTTCCTATTTTAGATGCAGTTGTAGGTTGACTTACTTCCTGAGTGAGTACCCTGCCCATGTGCTGTGGCTGTGCAACACTTTCCTCTGCAATACACAGAGCAAACCGGATAGCACACACTTCCTGTACTGTTCAGATAAAATCAGGGTCATCAGACACAACACATCAGGGACAAATATAGAGGTACTGTACATACAGTCGCTTGTGAAAGGATTCACATTTTGCAATCTACACAACCTACTCCACATTTTCAAAGTGAATTACAGAACATTTTTCAAATGATTATAATTATATTTTTAAAACACCCCAAGCAATTTTGGCAGCCATTACAGCTATGAATTGTTTTGAATAAGATTCTACCAACTACTAGGGCAGCGTTTACCAAACTAGGGTGCACGTTTTGGTTTTTGCCCTAGTAGCTACACAGCTGCTTCAAATAATCAAAGCTTGATGTTTAAGTTGATTATTTGAATCAGCTGTATAATGCTAAGACAAAATCCAAAATGTGCACCCCTTGGGGTCCCCAGGACCGAGTTTGGGAAAAGCTGTCTTAGGGCAACATTTATCCATTGTTTTTGTCAAATTTGTTCAAGCTCAGTAAATTGAGTTGTAATTAATTGATGGACAGCAATATTCATTCCTTGTCTATGAAATGTAAGTCAGGACTGAGGCTGGAACACTCAACACCTCTTGGAAAGCTATTCTGGTGTGTCTTTTGCATAGACAATTGTGTAATTGCCCCACTGAAAGATACAACTCTATCCCAGGGTTTTCAGAAGACTGAGATGTGTATTCCTCTAACTTTTTACCTGGGTTTTGCTCCTTTCATATTTCTTTTGATCCTGACAAACTCCCCAGCCCCTGCCGGTGGCAAGCATACACATAACATGATGCTGCCACCACAAAAATGTCAAATACAATGGCACACAGAGGCAGATCTGACTCATTATCTCAATGTCAATGACATCAGCATGCTTTTATATCCTAGTGTCAACATTATTTTTATGTACATATATTATCCGTTGACGGTAAAGTATTTGAATATGCACAAAAGGGGAGATACATAAATAATGAGTTTTCTTTTAAATGGAGTAATCCCTCCCAAAATGTGGAAAATGTCCTATAATTGTTCTTTCACTTTGGAAATGTGGAGTAGATTGTGTACATTGGTAGAAAAAAAATCCTATGTAATATAATTAAAAAAAAATAAATTTGTCAGTGAAATCTGAAGACTTTGACTTGTAAGGGAGAATGGTTCAACTTTTCACAGGTGTGACAATGAGCCTCCATTGATTATTATGCATGCTTCTACTCCTGCTAATTGAATGATTGATCCTGTAATTGGCGCTGGAGGATGGCTTATTTTGTACATAATGTTGCTCTGTCTCTTATTACCGAAAAGAGCTCCTGGAAATCAGAACAGCAATTACACACCTTGGACTGGGTGAAGAATTTCTCTTTAATGAGTCGGACGAGAGGGATTTACTCCAGACACGCAAACAGGCCCTCATCCCCATCATTCGCACGAGGAAGAGACAGCAAAGATATTGTGGAAAGAGATAGGGTGCCTCTGTGAGGATGGCTAATCTGCCCTTGCCATCCGTAGTACTGGAAAAAATAAATTGGATGAGCTAAAAGCACGTATATCCTAGCAACGGGACATTTAATAACTGGGATATCTTATGTTTCACCGAGTCGTGGCTGAATGACGGCATGAATAGAAGAGTATCTCATGATAAGCTGTAGACCACTATCTACCTAGAGAGTTTCTCATATGTATTTGCTATAGCTGTCTATATACCATGTTAAGAAATAATCCGAATTGGTGGCAACATAGATAAGATGTTTTATATTCATCATATGCTTATGAGTTATTTCTCATAAGAATGTATTTTTGTTGTACTATAGTGGTGGCCATTGGCAGTTATCTGTTCTATGTCAAGACTAAGTTGCATGGGCCGCAGAGAGGGGAGAGGTCAAGGTGTCATCTATGTAAACATATTTTTGCTCTTTTGCTCCACTGTGTCTGTGTGCCAGTCACTCCCTACTTTTCCCATCGGGGAGAGGAGGATGGCAGTGTCTGGAATCATTCTATGCTCCCTCTTATCTTAACCTATAGCCTCACTCTCCTCTCCGTGAGCTTGTCCAGGATTGGTTGTATTTAGAATTGGTTGTATCTAAATGACAACTTGATATATATGCCTGTTGATATGGAGGATTGGTTTATGGTTCTGGGTTTGAGTAAGGAGACAAAGCTGAACGATGTATTATGTCTATGCTGTCTGACTATGTGTGTTCTTTGCTATTAAAGGATCTCAGTTGCAATGTAGAGGGGCTCTCAGAGAATTCATTGATAGACACTGAATTGACCTGAGAGTCACAGGGTTGTGATAGAGCTCATATAATTAAAGATGGACTTTGATAACTAACTCTGACTTGTGTTGTGGTTTGCTCTCATGATTTGGTAAATAGAGGAAATTTCCACGACAACCACTACAGATCGATGTTGGCACTAAGACCGCACTCAATGAGCTGTATACCACCATAAGCAAACAGGAAAAC
>NW_026287443.1:0-524 GCF_023373465.1 Oncorhynchus keta | reverse complement strand
CCCCAGGGAGATAAATAGGTCTGGACCTACAGTCAACCTCTCAACACCAGGGAGATAAATAGGTCTGGACCTACAGTCAACCTCTCAACACCAGGGAGATAAATAGGTCTGGACCTACAGTCAACCTCTCAACACCAGGGAGATAAATAGGTCTGGACCTACAGTCAACCTCTCAACACCAGGGAGATAAATAGGTCTGGACCTACAGTCAACCTCTCAACACCAGGGAGATAAATAGGTCTGGACCTACAGTCAACCTCTCAACACCAGGGAGATAAATAGGTCTGGACCTACAGTCAACCTCTCAACACCAGGGAGATAAATAGGTCTGGACCTACAGTCAACCTCTCAACACCAGGGAGATAAATAGGTCTGGACCTACAGTCAGCCTCTCAACACCAGGGAGATAAATAGGTCTGGACCTACAGTCAGCCTCTCAACACCAGGGAGATAAATAGGTCTGGACCTACAGTCAGCCTCTCAACACCAGGGAGATAAATAGGTCTGGACCTACAGTCAACCTC
>NW_026287442.1:0-13248 GCF_023373465.1 Oncorhynchus keta | reverse complement strand
ATACAACAGGTGTTGTAGACCTCACAGTGAAATGCCGAATACAACAGGTGTAGTAGACCTTACAGTGAAATGCTGAATACAACAGGTGTAGTAGACCTTACAGTGAAATGCTGAATACAACAGGTGTAGTAGACCTCACAGTGAAATGCTGAATACAACAGGTGTAGTAGACCTTACAGTGAAATGCTGAATACAACAGGTGTAGTAGACCTCACAGTGAAATGCTGAATACAACAGGTGTAGTAGACCACACAGTGAAATGCTGAATACAACAGGTGTAGTAGACCTTACAGTGAAATGCTGAATACAACAGGTGTAGTAGACCTCACAGTGAAATGCTGAATACAACAGGTGTAGTAGACCTCACAGTGAAATGCTGAATACAACAGGTGTAGTAGACCTCACAGTGAAATGCTGAATACAACAGGTGTAGTAGACCTTACAGTGAAATGCTGAATACAACAGGTGTAGTAGACCTCACAGTGAAATGCTGAATACAACAGGTGTAGTAGACCTTACAGTGAAATGCTGAATACAACAGGTGTAGTAGACCTTACAGTGAAATGCTGAATACAACAGGTGTAGTAGACCTTACAGTGAAATGCTGAATACAACAGGTGTAGTAGACCTTACAGTGAAATGCTGAATACAACAGGTGTAGTAGACCTTACAGTGAAATGCTGAATACAACAGGTGTAGTAGACCTCACAGTGAAATGCTGAATACAACAGGTGTAGTAGACCTCACAGTGAAATGATGAATACAACAGGTGTAGATAGACCTCACAGTGAAATGCTGAATACAACAGGTGTAGTAGACCTCACAGTGAAATGCTGAATACAACAGGTGTAGTAGACCTCACAGTGAAATGCTGAATACAACAGGTGTAATAGACCTTACAGTGAAATGATGAATACAACAGGTGTAGTAGACCTCACAGTGAAATGCTGAATACAACAGGTGTAGTAGACCTCACAGTGAAATGCTGAATACAACAGGTGTAGTAGACCTCACAGTGAAATGCTGAATACAGCAGGTGTAGTAGACCTCACAGTGAAATGCTGAATACAACAGGTGTAGTAGACCTTACAGTGAAATGCTGAATACAACAGGTGTAGTAGACCTTACAGTGAAATGCTGAATACAACAGGTGTAGTAGACCTTACAGTGAAATGCTGAATACAACAGGTGTAGTAGACCTCACAGTGAAATGCTGAATACAACAGGTGTAGGTAGACCTCACAGTGAAATGCTGAATACAACAGGTGTAGTAGACCTCACAGTGAAATGCTGAATACAACAGGTGTAGTAGACCTTACAGTGAAATGCCGAATACAACAGGTGTAGTAGACCTCACAGTGAAATGCTGAATACAACAGGTGTAGTAGACCTTACAGTGAAATGATGAATACAACAGGTGTAGTAGACCTTACAGTGAAATGCTGAATACAACAGGTGTAGTAAACCTTACAGTGAAATGCTGAATACAACAGGTGTAGTAGACCTCACAGTGAAATGCTGAATACAACAGGTGTAGTAGACCTTACAGTGAAATGCCGAATACAACAGGTGTAGATAGACCTTACAGTGAAATGCTGAATACAACAGGTGTAGTAGACCTCACAGTGAAATGCTGAATACAACAGGTGTAGTAGACCTCACAGTGAAATGCTGAATACAACAGGTGTAGTAGACCTTACAGTGAAATGCTGAATACAACAGGTGTAGTAGACCTTACAGTGAAATGCTGAATACAACAGGTGTAGTGGACCTTACAGTGAAATGCTGAATACAACAGGTGTAGTAGACCTTACAGTGAAATGCTGAATACAACAGGTGTAGTAGACCTTACAGTGAAATGCTGAATACAACAGGTGTAGTAGACCTTACAGTGAAATGCTGAATACAACAGGTGTAGTAGACCTTACAGTGAAATGCTGAATACAACAGGTGTAGTAGACCTCACAGTGAAATGCTGAATACAACAGGTGTAGTAGACCTTACAGTGAAATGCTGAATACAACAGGTGTAGATAGACCTCACAGTGAAATGCTGAATACAACAGGTGTAGTAGACCTTACAGTGAAATGCTGAATACAACAGGTGTAGTAGACCTTACAGTGAAATGCTGAATACAACAGGTGTAGATAGACCTTACAGTGAAATGCTGAATACAACAGGTGTAGTAGACCTCACAGTGAAATGCTGAATACAACAGGTGTAGTAGACCTCACAGTGAAATGCTGAATACAACAGGTGTAGTAGACCTCACAGTGAAATGCTGAATACAACAGGTGTAGTAGACCTCACAGTGAAATGCTGAATACAACAGGTGTAGTAGACCTTACAGTGAAATGCCGAATACAACAGGTGTAGTAGACCTCACAGTGAAATGCTGAATACAACAGGTGTAGTAGACCTCACAGTGAAATGCTGAATACAACAGGTGTAGTAGACCTCACAGTGAAATGCTGAATACAACAGGTGTAGTAGACCTCACAGTGAAATGCTGAATACAACAGGTGTAGTAGACCTCACAGTGAAATGCTGAATACAACAGGTGTAGTAGACCTCACAGTGAAATGCTGAATACAACAGGTGTATTAGACCTTACAGTGAAATGATGAATACAACAGGTGTAGATAGACCAGTTAAATGCTTACTTACAAGCCCCGTAACCAACAATGCAGTTTTAAGAAAAATAAGTGGTAAGAAAGTATTAAAATTGTCAAAAGTTTGGACACACCAACTCATTCAAGGGTGTTTTTCTTCATTTTTACTATTTTTTACATTGTATAATAATAGTGAATACATCAAAACTATGAAATAACACATATGGAGTCATGTCCCTCCCTCTACCCATCCATCCATCCCTCCCTCCCTCCTCCCTCCCTCCCTACCCCTCCCTCCCTCCCTCCCTACCCCTCCCCCCCCTCCCTACCCCTCCCTCCCTCCCTCTACCCATCTCTCCCTCCCTCCCTCCCTCCCTACCCCTCCCTCCCTCTACCCATCCCTCCCTCCCCCTCTACCCCTCCCTCCCTCCCTCCCTCCCTACCCTTCCCTCCCTCCCTCTACCCATCCCTCCCTCCCTCCCCCTCCCTCCCTCCCTCCTTCCTTACTTTAACTCCTGAGCGATGGCAGCTATCTGCTCTACGCGGTCCTGGTGCGCGGCCAGGTCGCTCTCGAAGGCCTCGTGTTTCTTCAGCAGAGCCTTGATCTCAGACAGAGGCCGTCTCAAAGTCCCGCGCCTGCAGCATCTCCTCCTTACCTGCAGGGGAGACACACATCACAGACATTACACATCAATATAAAGGCCTAATGGAAAATGGATGAAGTAAGTAGACTAATACAGAATCTACAGTATGTTGAACAAAGACAGCCTAAAGAGGATACATGTTGGAGGTGCTGCACACAGTGGTCTTCAATTCCATATCAATTCATTAATATGGTTAAACAATTAAAGGGGCAGTTTGCAGTTACTGTACATCCAGTTTTGGACTTATAAATTAATGATGTGTACTCATTGATGATGTGTACTCATTGATGATGTGTACTCATTGATGATGTGTACTCATTGATGTGTACTCATTGATGATGTGTACTCATTGATGTGTACTCATTGATGATGTGTACTCATTGATGTGTACTCATTGATGATGTGTACTCATTGATGTGTACTCATTGATGATGTGTACTCATTGATGTGTACTCATTGATGTGTACTCATTGATGATGTGTACTCATTGATGATGTGTACTCATTGATGATGTGTACTCATTGATGATGTGTACTCATTGATGTGTACTCATTGATGTGTACTCATTGATGATGTGTACACATTGATGTGTACTCATTGATGTGTACTCATTGATGATGTGTACTCATTGATGATGTACTCATTGATGATGTGTACTCATTGATGATGTGTACACATTGATGTGTACTCATTGATGTGTACTCATTGATGATGTGTACTCATTGATGATGTGTACTCATTGATGTGTACTCATTGATGTGTACTCATTGATGTGTACTCATTGATGATGTGTACTCATTGATGTGTACTCATTGATGTGTACTCATTGATGTACTCATTGATGTGTACTCATTGATGATGTGTACTCATTGATGTACTCATTGATGTGTACTAATTGATGTGTACTCTTTGATGATGTACTCATTGATGTGTACTCATTGATGTGTACTCATTGATGTGTACTCATTGATGATGTGTACTCATTGATGATGTGTACTCATTGATGATGTGTACTCATTGATGATGTGTACTCATTGATGTGTACTCATTGATGATGTGTACTCATTGATGATGTGTACTCATTGATGTGTACTCATTGATGTGTACTCATTGATGTGTACTCATTGATGATGTACTCATTGATGGCGTGTACTCATTGATGATGTGTACTCATTGATGACGTGTACTCATTGATGGCGTGTACTCATTGATGATGTGTACTCATTGATGATGTGTACTCATTGATGATGTGTACTCATTGATGATGTGTTTAAACATGTTTAAAACTACAATTTTGATATCATGGCTGGTCAGTCCTTAAATCCATAGCTATGTACAGTATATTCATTAATCCATTCATTCATTCATTCATTCATTAATTAATTAATTCATTCATTCATTCATTTGAGAGTGGAAGAAACAATGACGGGGCAGAGTTTTGTTTTGGTTGTAACTGCGGATTGCCCCTTTAAGGTCACTTACAGTGTTTGTTTTCAATTCAAACGGTCAAAAGCAAAACGCTTAGCCTTGTTCTGGTACCTTCCGTCCAGGCTTCGTGGATGGCTGCTTTCTGACGGAACTTCTCCGCCAGGTGGTCGAGTCTCTCCAGCCGACGTATCTCGTTAAGGAGCCACTCCTCATAACCCTTCTCCGCCCCCTCCAGGCCGCCCCACGCGTTAGACACGTCCTGCACAGACATACAGTTTGACCTTTGGCTGCTGCTAAAGAACATTGACATTTAAGGGAATATTTCAGGGGGTGCAGGTTTTCCTTTCACAGTTTTTACTGAACAGAAATGCTGTAACACACAGCGGGTCAGCTGACAGCTAAACAGACAGGATCCAGCATCAGGCTCAGCGTGGTAGAGAGAGTAAGAGAGAGAGAGAGAGACAGAGAGAGACAGAGAGAGACAGAGAGAGAGAGAGACAGAGAGAGAGACAGAGACAGAGAGAGACAGAGAGAGAGAGAGAGACAGAGAGAGAGAGAGAGACAGAGACAGAGACAGATAGAGACAGAGACAGAGAGAGACAGAGAGAGTGAGGGACAGAGAGAGAGAGAGAGAGACAGAGAGAGAGAGAGAGAGAGAGAGAGAGAGAGAGAGAGAGACAGAGAGAGAGAGAAAGAGACAGAGACAGATAGAGACAGAGACAGATAGAGGACAGAGAGAGTGAGGGACAGAGAGAGAGAGAGAGACAGAGACAGACAGAGAGAGTGAGGGACAGAGAGAGAGAGACAGAGACAGAGACAGACAGAGAGAGTGAGGACAGAGAGAGAGACAGAGACAGAGACAGAGAGAGACAAGAGAGAAAGAGAGACTGAAAAAGCTTATTCTACTTTCCCCAATGCACAAGTGGTTATCTCCACCCTGCTACCATACAGCAGGTAAACGCAAGTATTTCCCGTGACTGTGCCTCAAAACCAAAACCAGGTCCACCTTGGACTAGAACAGCCTCTATGACCAGGTCCACCCTGGACTAGAACAGCCTCTATGACCAGGTCCACCCTGGACTAGAACAGCCTCTATGACCAGGTCCACCCTGGACTAGAACAGCCTCTATGACCAGGTCCACCCTGGACTAGAACAGCCTCTATGACCAGGTCCACCCTGGACTAGAACAGCCTCTATGACCAGGTCCACCCTGGACTAGAACAGCCTCTATGACCAGGTCCACCCTGGACTAGAACAGCCTCTATGACCAGGCCCACCACTCCACCCTGGACTAGAACAGCCTCTATGACCAGGTCCACCCTGGACTAGAACAGCCTCTATGACCAGGCCCACCACTCCACCCTGGACTAGAACAGCCTCTATGACCAGGTCCACCCTGGACTAGAACAGCCTCTATGACCAGGTCCACCCTGGACTAGAACAGCCTCTATGACCAGGTCCACCCTGGACTAGAACAGCCTCTATGACCAGGTCCACCCTGGACTAGAACAGCCTCTATGACCAGGTCCACCCTGGACTAGAACAGCCTCTATGACCAGGTCCACCACTCCACCCTGGACTAGAACAGCCTCTATGACCAGGTCCACCCTGGACTAGAACAGCCTCTATGACCAGGTCCACCCTGGACTAGAACAGCCTCTATGACCAGGTCCACCCTGGACTAGAACAGCCTCTATGACCAGGCCCACCCTGGACTAGAACAGCCTCTATGACCATGCCCACCCTGGACTAGAACAGCCTCTATGACCAGGTCCACCCTGGACTAGAACAGCCTCTATGACCAGGTCCACCCTGGACTAGAACAGCCTCTATGACCAGGCCCACCCTGGACTAGAACAGCCTCTATGACCAGGCCCACCCTGGACTAGAACAGCCTCTATGACCAGGTCCACCTTGGACTAGAACAGCCTCTATGACCAGGTCCACCCTGGACTAGAACAGCCTCTATGACCAGGTCCACCCTGGACTAGAACAGCCTCTATGACCAGGTCCACCCTGGACTAGAACAGCCTCTATGACCAGGTCCACCCTGGACTAGAACAGCCTCTATGACCAGGTCCACCCTGGACTAGAACAGCCTCTATGACCAGGTCCACCCTGGACTAGAACAGCCTCTATGACCAGGTCCACCCTGGACTAGAACAGCCTCTATGACCAGGTCCACCACTCCACCCTGGACTAGAACAGCCTCTATGACCAGGTCCACCCTGGACTAGAACAGCCTCTATGACCAGGTCCACCCTGGACTAGAACAGCCTCTATGACCAGGTCCACCACTCCACCCTGGACTAGAACAGCCTCTATGACCAGGTCCACCCTGGACTAGAACAGCCTCTATGACCAGGCCCACCACTCCACCCTGGACTAGAACAACCTCTATGACCAGGTCCACCCTGGACTAGAACAGCCTCTATGACCAGGTCCACCCTGGACTAGAACAGCCTCTATGACCAGGTCCACCCTGGACTAGAACAGCCTCTATGACCAGGTCCACCCTGGACTAGAACAGCCTCTATGACCAGGTCCACCCTGGACTAGAACAGCCTCTATGACCAGGTCCACCCACTCCCACCCTGGACTAGAACAGCCTCTATGACCAGGTCCACCCTGGACTAGAACAGCCTCTATGACCAGGTCCACCCTGGACTAGAACAGCCTCTATGACCAGGTCCACCCTGGACTAGAACAGCCTCTATGACCAGGCCCACCACTCCACCCTGGACTAGAACAGCCTCTATGACCAGGTCCACCCTGGACTAGAACAGCCTCTATGACCAGGTCCACCCTGGACTAGAACAGCCTCTATGACCAGGCCCACCACTCCACCCTGGACTAGAACAGCCTCTATGACCAGGTCCACCCTGGACTAGAACAGCCTCTATGACCAGGCCCACCACTCCACCCTGGACTAGAACAGCCTCTATGACCAGGTCCACCCTGGACTAGAACAGCCTCTATGACCAGGTCCACCTGGACTAGAACAGCCTCTATGACCAGGTCCACCCTGGACTAGAACAGCCTCTATGACCAGGTCCACCCTGGACTAGAACAGCCTCTATGACCAGGTCCACCCTGGACTAGAACAGCCTCTATGACCAGGTCCACCCTGGACTAGAACAGCCTCTATGACCAGGTCCACCCTGGACTAGAACAGCCTCTATGACCAGGTCCACCCTGGACTAGAACAGCCTCTATGACCAGGTCCACCCTGGACTAGAACAGCCTCTATGACCAGGTCCACCCTGGACTAGAACAGCCTCTATGACCAGGTCCACCCTGGACTAGAACAGCCTCTATGACCAGGCCCACCACTCCACCCTGGACTAGAACAGCCTCTATGACCAGGTCCACCCTGGACTAGAACAGCCTCTATGACCAGGCCCACCACTCCACCCTGGACTAGAACAGCCTCTATGACCAGGTCCACCCTGGACTAGAACAGCCTCTATGACCAGGTCCACCCTGGACTAGAACAGCCTCTATGACCAGGTCCACCCTGGACTAGAACAGCCTCTATGACCAGGTCCACCCTGGACTAGAACAGCCTCTATGACCAGGTCCACCCTGGACTAGAACAGCCTCTATGACCAGGTCCACCACTCCACCCTGGACTAGAACAGCCTCTATGACCAGGTCCACCCTGGACTAGAACAGCCTCTATGACCAGGTCCACCCTGGACTAGAACAGCCTCTATGACCAGGTCCACCCTGGACTAGAACAGCCTCTATGACCAGGCCCACCCTGGACTAGAACAGCCTCTATGACCATGCCCACCCTGGACTAGAACAGCCTCTATGACCAGGTCCACCCTGGACTAGAACAGCCTCTATGACCAGGTCCACCCTGGACTAGAACAGCCTCTATGACCAGGCCCACCCTGGACTAGAACAGCCTCTATGACCAGGCCCACCCTGGACTAGAACAGCCTCTATGACCAGGTCCACCTTGGACTAGAACAGCCTCTATGACCAGGTCCACCCTGGACTAGAACAGCCTCTATGACCAGGTCCACCCTGGACTAGAACAGCCTCTATGACCAGGTCCACCCTGGACTAGAACAGCCTCTATGACCAGGTCCACCCTGGACTAGAACAGCCTCTATGACCAGGTCCACCCTGGACTAGAACAGCCTCTATGACCAGGTCCACCTGGACTAGAACAGCCTCTATGACCAGGTCCACCCTGGACTAGAACAGCCTCTATGACCAGGCCCACCACTCCACCCTGGACTAGAACAGCCTCTATGACCAGGTCCACCCTGGACTAGAACAGCCTCTATGACCAGGTCCACCCTGGACTAGAACAGCCTCTATGACCAGGCCCACCACTCCACCCTGGACTAGAACAGCCTCTATGACCAGGTCCACCCTGGACTAGAACAGCCTCTATGACCAGGCCCACCACTCCACCCTGGACTAGAACAACCTCTATGACCAGGTCCACCCTGGACTAGAACAGCCTCTATGACCAGGTCCACCCTGGACTAGAACAGCCTCTATGACCAGGTCCACCCTGGACTAGAACAGCCTCTATGACCAGGTCCACCCTGGACTAGAACAGCCTCTATGACCAGGTCCACCCTGGACTAGAACAGCCTCTATGACCAGGTCCACCACTCCACCCTGGACTAGAACAGCCTCTATGACCAGGTCCACCCTGGACTAGAACAGCCTCTATGACCAGGTCCACCCTGGACTAGAACAGCCTCTATGACCAGGTCCACCTGGACTAGAACAGCCTCTATGACCAGGCCCACCACTCCACCCTGGACTAGAACAGCCTCTATGACCAGGTCCACCCTGGACTAGAACAGCCTCTATGACCAGGTCCACCCTGGACTAGAACAGCCTCTATGACCAGGCCCACCACTCCACCCTGGACTAGAACAGCCTCTATGACCAGGTCCACCCTGGACTAGAACAGCCTCTATGACCAGGCCCACCACTCCACCCTGGACTAGAACAGCCTCTATGACCAGGTCCACCCTGGACTAGAACAGCCTCTATGACCAGGTCCACCCTGGACTAGAACAGCCTCTATGACCAGGTCCACCCTGGACTAGAACAGCCTCTATGACCAGGTCCACCCTGGACTAGAACAGCCTCTATGACCAGGTCCACCCTGGACTAGAACAGCCTCTATGACCAGGTCCACCACTCCACCCTGGACTAGAACAGCCTCTATGACCAGGTCCACCCTGGACTAGAACAGCCTCTATGACCAGGTCCACCCTGGACTAGAACAGCCTCTATGACCAGGTCCACCCTGGACTAGAACAGCCTCTATGACCAGGTCCACCCTGGACTAGAACAGCCTCTATGACCAGGTCCACCCTGGACTAGAACAGCCTCTATGACCAGGTCCACCCTGGACTAGAACAGCCTCTATGACCAGGTCCACCCTGGACTAGAACAGCCTCTATGACCAGGCCCACCCTGGACTAGAACAGCCTCTATGACCAGGCCCACCCTGGACTAGAACAGCCTCTATGACCAGGTCCACCTTGGACTAGAACAGCCTCTATGACCAGGTCCACCCTGGACTAGAACAGCCTCTATGACCAGGTCCACCCTGGACTAGAACATCCTCTATGACCAGGTCCACCCTGGACTAGAACAGCCTCTATGACCAGGTCCACCCTGGACTAGAACAGCCTCTATGACCAGGTCCACCACTCCACCCTGGACTAGAACAGCCTCTATGACCAGGTCCACCCTGGACTAGAACAGCCTCTATGACCAGGTCCACCACTCCACCCTGGACTAGAACAGCCTCTATGACCAGGTCCACCACTCCACCCTGGACTAGAACAGCCTCTATGACCAGGTCCACCACTCCACCCTGGACTAGAACAGCCTCTATGACCAGGTCCACCCTGGACTAGAACAGCCTCTATGACCAGGTCCACCCTGGACTAGAACAGCCTCTATGACCAGGTCCACCACTCCACCCTGGACTAGAACAGCCTCTATGACCAGGTCCATCTCTACAAGGCAGCAGTGCCCACCTTAGCCCGGACTCTAAAGGACATCGCTTTCACACATCGCTCTCACACTTCACACAGGAGCAACAGATCAATAGACACCCCGCCCAGACCAGAAACAGAGAGAGAGACACAGAGACAGAGACAGAGAGAGAGACACAGAGACACAGCGACAGAGAGAGAGACACAGAGACACAGACAGAGACAAAGAAACAGAGAGAGAGAGAGAGAGAGACAGAGAAAGAGAGTGAGAGACAGAAAGAGAGAGAGAGTGAGAGACAGAGAGACAGAGAGAGAGAGAGAGAGAGAGGTATGTGAGGTATGTGTTTAGTGTACTAGGTAGTGTACGACGTGGGCTACCTACCGACACCATCTTCCCTCAGAGGGCATGAAGGCAGGCCTGTTGCTCAGCCTCAGCTTGGTCTGCAGGGTGTTGAAGTTGATCTCCAGCTGGCACTTCTCCTGGACCTTTAATATCACAGTAAAAACACCTTTTCATCCAAAGTAACTAACATACAATGTTCATCATTACTCTGAAACATTTGTCTCGTTTAAAAGGGGAACCCTCCTTCACAGATACAACACAAAGTACAGAATAATTAATGACACGAGTCTAACAATCCAAGTGGGTGTGGCCCCAGCGGGAGTCGAACCTTTGGGGGTTTGTGTTGACGCCGATAGTCCCTGAAGTCCTCCAGCTTCTGCTGCATCGCCTGCATGGTGTTCTCTGGAGCACGGTTCTCCAGCCACGGGATGGTGCGCCGGATCCACTCCAAGAGCTACGATTTAGGGAGAAGGGACAGAGAGAGACAGAGAGAGAGAGACAGAGAGAGAGAGAGAGAGGGAGGGAGAAGGGACAGACAGTGCAGGTATAACGGGGCAGCAAGGGTAAATCAAGGAGTGGTAAAGGTGAGGTTAAACAATGAGGACCGAGAGACAGACAGACAGAGAGAGAGAGAGAGAGAGACAGAGAGAGAGAAGAGAGAGAGAGAGAGAGAGAGAGAGAGAGAGAGAGAGAGAGAGGGGGGAGGGAGGCAGAGAGAGAGAGAGAGAGAGAGAGAAGGCAGAGAGGAGAGAGAGAGAGAGAGAGAGAGAGAGAGAGAGAGAGAGAGAGAGAGAGAGAGAGAGAGAGAGAGAGAGAGAGAGAGAGAGAGAGAGAGAGAGAGGGGGAGGGAGAGAGGCAGAGAGAGGGGGGAGAGAGGCAGAGAGAGCAGAGAGAGAGAGAGAGAGAGAGAGAGAGAGAGAGAGAGAGAGAGAGAGAGAGAGAGAGAGAGGCAGAGAGAGAGAGAGAGAGAGAGAGAGAGAGAGAGAGAGAGAGAGAGAGAGAGAGAGAGAGAGAGAGAGAGAGAGAGAGAGAGAGAGAGAGAGAGAGGGAGAGAGAGAGAGGGGGGAGAGAGAGAGAGGGAGAGAGGACAGAGAGGGAGAGAGGGACAGAGAGAGACAGAGACAGAGAGAGACAGAGAGAGAGAGAGAGAGAGAGAGGGAGAGAGGGGAGAGAGAGAGGGGGAGGGAGAGGGGCAGACAGAGAGAGGGAGAGAGAGAGGGAGAGAGGAGGGAGAGAGGGAGAGAGGGGAGAGAGGGGGGAGGAGAGAGAGGAGAGAGAGAGAGAGGGAGAGAGAGAGAGAGAGAGAGAGAGAGAGAAAGAGAGGTAGAGAGAGAGAGAGAGAGAGAGAGAGAGAGAGAGGTAGAGAGAGAGAGAGGTAGAGAGAGAGAGAGAGAGAGGAATGTTGTTACTAATAGTGAATAACTAATGACTTTAGGACAGTGAGAAAGTAGGAAGCTAACTTTAATTAATTTGTTAGCCTGGTGTCCCAGATCTGTTTGTGGTATCAGTTTGTGGAGTTTGAAGAAGTGGCACGTCGGCACAAACAGACCTGGGTACCCAGGCAACTCATTTTGTGGCTTTGCACTTATCACCCTGAACACTGTGTCACCTGTGTTGTGTGACCTGGCGAGGTCTCTACGCTGTCAGAGCAACAATCCTCTGGACTTGTAGAAGAAGGAGGTGAGGGATGCAGGGAGATGGGGCAGAGAGGTGGGAGAGAGGGCGGTGCAGGGACATGAAGGGGAGGAGGACAGAGAGGTGGGAGAGAGGGCGGTGCAGGGACATTAAGGGGAGGAGGACAGAGGAGGGACAGAGTGCTCACGTCACTAGCCAGCTTCTCGTAGTCCTCCATCAGCTGCTCATTCTCCTGGTTGACAGCCAACACCTTGCAGATCCTATTGGCCGCCGTCTCCGCCTGGAGGAGGAACAGGAAGGAATGCGTTCTATCGTCACCATGGGAACTGTTACAGTAGTCAGTGAGTTAGACATGACATGGCTGCATTGCATAATCAAGGAAAAATAATATCTAGATATCTAACTCTCTCTCCCTCTAGATCCTTAACTGTCTATCTAGATATCTAAACCTATCTATATCTCTCTAGATATCTGTCTATCTAGATATCTAAACCTATCTGTATCTCTAGACATGTGTCTATCTAGATATTTATAGATATCTGTCAATCTAGATAACTAAACCTCTCTATATCTCTCTAGATATCTGTCTATCTAGATA
>NW_026287441.1:0-21820 GCF_023373465.1 Oncorhynchus keta | reverse complement strand
CTATCGCCTCCTTTGAATTCCATGCTGTCACAGTTACCAGCCCTTTCAAGCAACATCCTTATCATTTATCGCCCTCCAGGTTCCTCGGAGAGTTCATCAATGAGCTTGATACCTTGATAAGCTCCTTTCCTGAGGACGGCTCACCTCTCACAGTGCTGGGCGACTTTAACCTCCCCACGTCTACCTTTGACTCATTCCTCTCTGCCTCCTTCTTTCCACTCCTCTCCTCTTTTGACCTCACCCTCTCACCTTCCCCCTACTCACAAGGCAGGCAATACGCTCGACCTCATCTTTACTAGATGCTGTTCTTCCACTAACCTCATTGCAACTCCCTCCAAGTCTCCGACCACTACCTTGTATCCTTTTCCCTCTCGCTCTCATCTAACACCTCCCACACGGCCCCTACTCGGATGGTATCGCGCCGTCCCAACCTTCGCTCTCTCTCCCCCGCTACTCTCTCCTCTTCCATCCTATCATCTCTTCCCTCTGCTCATACCTTCTCCAACCTATCTCCTGATTCTGCCTCCTCAACC
The DNA here is from genome assembly GCF_023373465.1 of Oncorhynchus keta. Classification (NCBI taxonomy): domain Eukaryota; kingdom Metazoa; phylum Chordata; class Actinopteri; order Salmoniformes; family Salmonidae; genus Oncorhynchus; species Oncorhynchus keta. Next base: position 21,287 of record NW_026287441.1, on the reverse strand, counting down.
CTCCTCTCCTCCCTTTCTGCATCCTTTGACTCTCTATGTCCCCTATCCTCCAGGCCGGCGCGGTCCTCCCTCCCCCGCCCGTGGCTCGACGACTCATTGCGAGCTCACAGAACAGGGCTCCGGGCAGCTGAGCGGAAATGGAGGAAAACTCGCCTCCTGCGGACCTGGCATCCTTTCACTCCCTCCTCTCTACATTTTCCTCCTCTGTCTCTGCTGCTAAAGCCATTTTCTACCACTCTAAATTCCAAGCATCTGCCTCTAACCCTAGGAAGCTCTTTGCCACCTTCTCCTCACTCCTGAATCCTCCCCTCCTCCCTCTCTGCAGATGACTTCGTCAACCATTTTGAAAAGAAGGTCGACGACATCCGATCCTCGTTTGCTAAGTCAAACGGCACCGCTGGTTCTGCTCACACTGCCCTACCCTGTGCTCTGACCTCTTTCTCCCTCTCTCTCCAGATGAAATCTCGCGTCTTGTGACGGCCGGCCGCCCAACAACCTGCCCGCTTGACCCTATCCCCTCCTCTCTTCTCCAGACCATTTCCGGAGACCTTCTCCCCTACCTCACCTCGCTCATCAACTCATCCCTGACCGCTGGCTACGTCCCTTCCGTCCTCAAGAGAGCGAGAGTTGCACCCCTTCTGAAAAAACCTACACTCAATCCCTCCGATGTCAACAACTACAGACCAGTATCCCTTCTTTCTTTTCTCTCCAAAACTCTTGAACGTGCCGTCCTTGGCCAGCTCTCCCGCTATCTCTCTCTGAATGACCTTCTTGATCCAAATCAGTCAGGTTTCAAGACTAGTCATTCAACTGAAACTGCTCTTCTCTGTATCACGGAGGCGCTCCGCACTGCTAAAGCTAACTCTCTCTCCTCTGCTCTCATCCTTCTAGACCTATCGGCTGCCTTCGATACTGTGAACCATCAGATCCTCCTCTCCACCCTCTCCGAGTTGGGCATCTCCGGCGGGGCCCACGCTTGGATTGCGTCCTACCTGACAGGTCGCTCCTACCAGGTGGCGTGGCGAGAATCTGTCTCCTCACCACGCGCTCTCACCACTGGTGTCCCCCAGGGCTCTGTTCTAGGCCCTCTCCTATTCTCGCTATACACCAAGTCACTTGGCTCTGTCATAACCTCACATGGTCTCTCCTATCATTGCTATGCAGACGACACACAATTAATCTTCTCCTTTCCCCCTTCTGATGACCAGGTGGCGAATCGCATCTCTGCATGTCTGGCAGACATATCAGTGTGGATGACGGATCACCACCTCAAGCTGAACCTCGGCAAGACGGAGCTGCTCTTCCTCCCGGGGAAGGACTGCCCGCTCCATGATCTCGCCATCACGGTTGACAACTCCATTGTGTCCTCCTCCCAGAGCGCTAAGAACCTTGGCGTGATCCTGGACAACACCCTGTCGTTCTCAACTAACATCAAGGCGGTGGCCCGTTCCTGTAGGTTCATGCTCTACAACATCCGCAGAGTACGACCCTGCCTCACACAGGAAGCGGCGCAGGTCCTAATCCAGGCACTTGTCATCTCCCGTCTGGACTACTGCAACTTGCTGTTGGCTGGGCTCCCTGCCTGTGCCATTAAACCCCTACAACTCATCCAGAACGCCGCAGCCCGTCTGGTGTTCAACCTTCCCAAGTTCTCTCACGTCACCCCGCTCCTCCGCTCTCTCCACTGGCTTCCAGTTGAAGCTCGCATCTGCTACAAGACCATGGTGCTTGCCTACGGAGCTGTGAGGGGAACAGCACCTCAGTACCTCCAGGCTCTGATCAGGCCCTACACCCAAACAAGGGCACTGCGTTCATCCACCTCTGGCCTGCTCGCCTCCCTACCACTGAGGAAGTACAGTTCCCGCTCAGCCCAGTCAAAACTGTTCGCTGCTCTGGCCCCCCAATGGTGGAACAAACTCCCTCACGACGCCAGGACAGCGGAGTCAATCACCACCTTCCGGAGACACCTGAAACCCCACCTCTTTAAGGAATACCTAGGATAGGATAAGTATTTCTTCTCACCCCCCCCCCCTTTAAGATTTAGATGCACTATTGTAAAGTGACTATTCTACTTGGTGAATGCACCAATTTGTAAGTCGCTCTGGATAAGAGCGTCTGCTAAATGACTTAAATGTAAATGTTAAATGTAGCCATTGTCAGCAAATGACTGCTGTCTGAATACAGGACAAATACTATTCGGTCACTTGTAACTTTCTGTTTGGACAGTCAGTAGACCGAAAAAAGGATTTGAAAAACAAAAACTGATTTGAGCGTCAAGGCCTACAGTGTGAACAAGGCTAAAAATCTTCAGGCTGCCTTGCAAACGGCCCCCATCTACGTCCCAAACCACCCCCTATAAAGCTTCAATCTACGTCCCAAACCACCCCCTATAAAGCTTCAATCTACGTCCCAAACCATCCCCTATAAAGCTTCAATCTACGTCCCAAACCAACCCCTATCTACGTCCCAAACCACCCCCTATAAAGCTTCAATCTACGTCCCAAACCACCCCCTATAAAGTTTCAATCTACGTCCCAAACTACCCCCTATAAAGCTTCAATCTACGTTCCAAACCACCCCCTAAATATATAAACTATATACAGGTCAGTACCATGACCAATAAATATATAAACTATATACAGGTCAGTACCATGACCTCTAAATATATAAACTATATACAGGTCAGTACCTTGACCTCTAAATATATAAACTATATACAGGTCAGTACCTTGACCTCTAAATATATAAACTATATACAGGTCAGTACCATGACCACTAAATATATAAACTATATACAGGTCAGTACCTTGACCTCTAAATATATAAACTATATACAGGTCAGTACCACGACCTCTAAATATATAAACTATATACAGGTCAGTACCATGACCACTAAATATATAAACTATATACAGGTCAGTACCATGACCTCTAAATATATAAACTATATACAGGTCAGTACCATTGACCTCTAAATATATAAACTATATACAGGTCAGTACCTTGACCACTAAATATAAATAAATATATAATCTATATACAGGTCAGTACCATGACCTCTAAATATATAAACTATATACAGGTCAGTACCATGACCTCTAAATATATAAACTATATACAGGTCAGTACCTTGACCACTAAATATAAATAAATATATAATCTATATACAGGTCAGTACCATGACCTCTAAATATATAAACTATATACGGAGTCCAGTACCATGACCTCTAAATATATAAACTATATACAGGTCAGTACCATGACCTCTAAATATATAAACTATATACAGGTCAGTACCAGGACCACTAAATATATAAACTATATACAGGTCAGGTACCATGACCACTAAATATATAAACTATATACAGGTCAGTACCATGACCTCTAAGTATAAATAAATATATAAACTATATACAGGTCAGTACCATGACCACTAAATATATAAACTATATACAGGTCAGTACCATGACCACTAAATATATAAACTATATACAGGTCCAGTACCACGACCTCTAAATATAAACTATACAGGTCAGTACCACGACCTCTAAATATATAAACTATATACAGGTCCCAGTCATGACCAATAAATATATAAACTATATACAGGTCAGTACCATGACCAGTAAATATATCAACTATATACAGTCAGTACCATGACCACTAAACATATAAACTATATACAGGTCAGTACTATGACCAATAAATATATAAACTATATACAGGTGGTACCATGACCACTAAATATATCAACTATATACAGGTCAGTACCTTGACCTCTAAATATAAATAAATATATAAACTATATACAGGTCAGTACCATGACCACTAAATATATAAACTATATACAGGTCAGTACCTTGACCTCCTAAATATATAAACTATATACAGGTCAGTACCATGACTAAATATATAAACTATATACAGGTCAGTACCACCAAATATATAAACTATATACGACCATGACTAAATATATAAACTATACAGGTCAGTACCATGACCTCTAAATATAAACTATATACAGGTCCAGTACCTTGACCACTAAATATATAAACTATATACGGCAGTACCATGACCACTAAATATATAAACTATATAGGTCAGTACCTTGACCTCTAAATAATAAATAAATATATAGAGGTCAGTACCATGAAATAAAGTGCTATTTGGGACTAACACACTGCAATGGAAAATCAATATGTTCATTAGGGTTTATAATAATGCAAATCAACCTACTTTCCCCGAACGCTCAGTTGAGCCGATTATGTTTGTTGGACAAGTTCAGAGACAAGCACACTGTGTCCCAAATGGCACCTATTCCTATGGGCCCTGGTCAAAGTAGTGCACCCTATTCCCTATGGGCCTGGTCAAAAGTAGTGCACCCTATTCCCCTATGGGCCCTGGTCAAAGTAGTGCACCCTATTCCCTGGGCCCTGGTCAAAAGTAGTGCCCTATTCCCTATGGGCCCTGGTCAAGAAGTAGTGCACTATAATAGGGAATAGGGTGCCATTTAAGGATGCAGACAGCATCATATTCTAATGACATGTACATTGTTCTTTCCTACTTTCTCTATCCACCCATATTTTCTAGTCATAATTAGGCCTTGATTATGCGATCAGTCTTACGTAATGTGAATTTTTAATTTGATGATGAGGATTTATTTAGTAGTAAGGGGTAGATCATATTGCATTGAACACACAGTCTTATTTATTTTGTTATAATATATTTTCCTTTATTTTCACTTACTAATACCTAGGTTTCTCCTGCCAGCTTAAACATAATATAAACACTACCGTTCAAAAGTTTGGGGTCACTAGAAATGTCCTTGTTTTTGAAAGAAAAAGCATGTTTTTTTGTCCATTGAAATCAAATTGATCAGAAATACAGTGATGATATGATATTGTTAATGTTGTAAATGGCTATTGCAGCTGGGAAATGGCTGATTTTTAATGGAATATCTACATATTAACAGAGGCCCATTATCAGCACTCATCACTACTGTGTTCCAATGGCACGTTGTGTTAGCTAATCCAAAGTTGATAATTTTAAAAGTTTAATTGATCATTAGAAAACCCTTGTGCAATATGTTAGCACAGCTGAAAACTGTTGTCCTAATTAAAGCAATTACAACTGGCCTTTCTTCAGACTAGTTGAGTATCTGGAGCACAGCATTTGTAGGTTCTATTACAGGCTCAAAATGACCGGAAACAAAGACCTTTCTTCTGAAACTCGTCAATCTTTTCTTGTTCTGAGAAATTAATGCTATTCCATGAGAGAAATTGCCAAGAAACTGAAGATCTCGTACAACGCTGTACTACTCCCTTCACAGAAAAGACACAAACTGGCTCTAACCAGAATAGAAAGAGGAGTGAGGCGGTCCTGGTGCTCAACTGAACAAGAGGACAAGTACATTAGTGTCTAGTTTTGAGACAGATGCCTCACAAGTCCTCAACTGGCAGATTCATTCAATCGTATCCCGCAAAACACCAGTCTCACGTCAACAGTGAAGAGACGAGTCCGGGATGCTGGCCTTCTGGCAGAGATCCTCTGTCCAGTGTCTGTGTTCTGTTGCCCATCTTAATCTTTTCTTTTTTGGCCAGTCTGAGATGTGTCTTTTTCTTTGCAACTCTGCCAAGAAGGCCAGCAATCCCCGGAGTCTCCTGTTCACTGTTGTCGCTGAGACAGGTGTTTTAATGCAGGTAATTAAAAAGCTAATTAAAACACACACATGTGGGATGTGACCTCAGTAGATACAGGTAAACTGGGATGTGACCTCAGTAGATACAGGTAAACTGGGATGTGACCTCAGTAGATACAGGTAAACTGGGATGTGACCTCAGTAGATACAGGTAAACTGGGATGTGACGTCAGTAGATACAGGTAAACTGGGATGTGACGTCAGTAGATACAGGTAAACTGGGATGTGACCTCAGTAGATACAGGTAAACTGGGACGGACCAGTAGATACAGGTAAACTGGGATGACCAGTAGATACAGGTAAACTGGGACGTGACCTCAGTAGATACAGGTAAACTGGGATGTGACCTCAGTAGATACAGGTAAACTGGGACAGGTAAACTGGGACGTGACCTCAGTAGATACAGGTAAACTGGGACGTGACGTCAGTAGATACAGGTAAACTGGGATGTGACCTCAGTAGATACAGGTAAACTGGGATGTGACCTCAGTAGATACAGGTAAACTGGGATGTGACCTCAGTAGATACAGGTAAACTGGGATGTGACCTCAGTAGATACAGGTAAACTGGGATGTGACGTCAGTAGATACAGGTAAACTGGGATGTGATGTCAGTAGATACAGGTAAACTGGGATGTGACGTCAGTAGATACAGGTAAACTGGGATGTGATGTCAGTAGATACAGGTAAACTGGGATGTGACCAGTCAGTAGATACAGGTACAGGTAAACTGGGATGTGACCTCAGTAGATACAGGTAAACTGGGATGTGACGTAGATACAGGTAAATCCGGGATGTGACCAGTAGATACAGGTAAACTGGGATGTGACGTCAGTAGATACAGGTAAACTGGGATGTGACTGAAGAACACCTGCTTTTACGACTCTTCCATATTGCATTGGACCATGGGAAGTTATTTGGAATGTATAAGGTATGTTCTATTTAATTTTAATTTTAACTTTATTTAACCAGGCAAGTCAGTTAATTAAGAACACATTCTTATTTTCAATGTGGGAACAGTGGGTTAACTGCCTGTTCAGGGGCAGAACGACAGATTTGTACTGCAGTGTTTGAACTGAACCTTCCGTTACTAGTCCAACGCTCTAAACTAGGCTCCACCCCTATCTGCAGTGTTTTTGTTGTTCTGTACCACAAGTTAGAAACAGCTCTATGTGTACCAGCCATAACCATCAGTAATTACCTCAGTCCAACACAATCAACACACTGCGCAAACCAAACCTGGATCCGTCGACTTTTACTTCTCACTGTGGCTAACACCAGTTCTGTGTCTAACACCAGTTCTGTGGCTAACACCAGTTCTGTGTCTAGCACCAGTTCTGTGGCTAGCACCAGTTCTGTGTCTAACACCAGTTCTGTGGCTAGCACCAGTTCTGTGTCTAACACCAGTTCTGTGGCTAACACCAGTTCTGTGGCTAACACCAGTTCTGTGTCTAACACCAGTTCTGTGGCTAACACCAGTTCTGTGTCTAACACCAGTTCTGTGGCTAACACCAGTTCTGTGTCTAACACCAGTTCTGTGGCTAACACCAGTTCTGTGGCTAACACCAGTTCTGTGGTTCTGTGTCTTACACCAGTCCTGTGTCTAACACCAGTTCTGTGGCTAACACCAGTTCTGCGGCTAACACCAGTTCTGTGTCTTACACCAGTTCTGTGGCTAACACCAGTTCTGTGGCTAACACCAGTTCTGTGTCTAACACCAGTTCTGCGGCTAACACCAGTTCTGTGGCTAACACCAGTTCTGTGGCTAACACCAGTTCTGTGGCTCACACCAGTCCTGTGTCTAACACCAGTTCCTAGTCTAACACCAATTCTGTGTCTAACGCCAGTTCCCCATCTAACACCAGTCCTGTGTAGGATTCATTATACTGAAAAGTGCGGCTGTCTTTCCTCCGGTCTTTATCCTAATGATTTAGCAAGAAGTCTTTTGGTAGCATAAAACGTGGCTAATCACAAGGAGCTTTACTTATGACTGTAATGCTAATAGCAGCACGGCCGTCAGCAGCCAATGGAGCTGAACTATAAAGGGTTTAGGGTTTAGGGAACTAGAGCTGTAGATAACTATAGAGAATTCATACAGGGTACCTCCCAAATGGCACCCTATTCCCTATATAGTGCACTACTTTAGACCAGAGCCTATAGAACCCCCTATAGAGTGCACTACTTTAGACCAGAGCCCTATAGAACCCTATTCCCCTATATAGTACCTCTATAGAACCCTATTCTATATAGTGCACTACTTTAGACCAGAGCCCTATAGAACCAGAGCCCTATGAACCCTATTCCCCTATATAGTGCACTACTTTAGACCAGAGCCCTATAGAACCCTATTCCCTATATAGTGCACTACTTTTGACCAGAGCCCTATAGAACCCTATTCCCTATATAGTGCACTACTTTAGACCAGAGCCCTATTCCCTAGAACCCTATTCCTATATACTTTGTGCCCTGTAGAACCCTATTCCTATATAGTGCACTACTTTAGACCCTATAGAACCCTATTCCTTATATAGTGCTACTTTAGACCAGAGCCCTATAGAACCCTATTCTATATAGTGCTACTTTAGACCAGCCTACTACTTTAGACCAGAGCCCTATAGAACCCTATTCCCTATATAGTGCACTACTTTGAACCAGAGCCCTATAGAACCCTATTCCCTATATAGTGCACTACTTTGACCAGGACCCTATAGAACCCTATATATAGTGCACTACTTTAGACCAGAGCCCTGTGAGAACCCTATTCCCTATATAGTGCCTACTTTAGACCAGGGCCTTATTCCCTATATATATATATATATATTATATATATGTAGTAGTTTTGAGCAGGATGGTATTTGGGACCTATAGCCATAGATACCCCTGCTGTATAACTTACGAGCATATAGGGAGGCCCATTCGGAGGGTGTGTTCATCCATCATGTCCAATGATTGACCGACTAGACTCTACCTTTCGATTTAGTCGAAGAAGGCCGTGTTTATCATGTTGACATTGACTAAAAAAATATCTCATCTACGGTAGACCTTCCTTTTTATTTTTTTTTATTAAAGAAGTGTTTTGCTATCGACTGCTTTTTATTCTTTTATTCCACTTCGATATTGTGACCCCCAAAACAACAGTAAAACAACAGTCTCACCCCCTTAAAAGATTTAGATGCACTATTGTAAAGTGGCTGTTCCACTGGATGTCATAAGGTGAATGCACCAATTTGTAAGTCGCTCTGGATAAGAGCGTCTGCTAAATGACTTAAATGTAAAAGAAGAGAACATTCTATGATTGATCTCTGACGTTCCTATAGGTCAATAGCGTTCTACGGAAAGCAGAGTTGAGATGTCATTGTTTTACCTATAGGTCAATAGCCTCTCCCACATCAAAGAACATTGAGTTGGTTCGGGCAGAGCCGCAAATGGGATAATTCATCATCAATTAGGCTCCTTTCACAAATCCAAGGAATATAGAGTTTAAAGATAGCTTACATTGAACGCCACACCGAGCAATGTATTGCCCCTGCTGTGGTAAACATGAAGATAGAAGAGACTGTAAATATTCTTTGATGCAGATTTATTTTGGAGATTAAAAATATGACAGTGTTAAAATGAACACTTAAACTTTATAACTCTTAAATCACATTTAACACTCAAATTCTTTAAAAAATAAGTATTGTACAGATTAGCATAATATTAATTTAGCCTTGTAAATAGGGTACTCAAATACTATTTGAGAAAGTCAGGTCACACACATGTTTTAGGTGGCAGAGATCCATATGTAGCCTGGGTCATCAACTAGACTCAGCCGTGGAACAATTTTTTTGTTCAGTGGATTATCGGTGGGCCGGAACGTAATTATAAATATTTTGTAGACTGCAAATTGACCGCAACAAGCCCTAACAGATGTTGCTAGATACGTTGGACTAAAACATAATCATTTGAAACCTTGCTTATATTTATATGGAATAACATGTTTCTATGTGATGCATGGGAATAGTTGGGAACAGATTTATTTTAACTTTAAAATTACTTAGAGCTGATTTCCTGGTGTTTTTAACGTTTTTTATGTAAAACAATTAAAAATATATAAAAATATATATACAGTATATATATGTATTAAAAAAATATATATTTTTTTAACATTTATTTTTGTACAAATTTTACTTGTGGGTTCAAAGGAAGTTGGCATGTGGGCCGCCATTTTGGAAACCCTGATACACAGTATTGTCATATTCCGGTGTAGTAACAATCCCCATTATGTATATATATATGTATATATATTTAAGTTAGGACCCGTGTTCCATATTGACCCTGTTCTAGGTCCAGATCCAGATCGCGGTCCATCCTATTCAGTATGATAATTACCATCAACAGTTGTCAAAAGCCACTGTTGGGGAGTTAGTGAACAAATCAAATCAAACAAAATCAAATCAAATCGAATCAAAAATCGAATGTTATTTGTCACATACACATGGTTAGCAGATGTTAATGCGAGTGTAGCGAAATGCTTGTGCTTCTAGTTCCGACAATGCAGTAATAACCAACGAGTAATCTAACCTAACAATTCCAAAACTACTACCTTATACACACAAGTGTAAAGGGATAAAGAATATGTACATAAAGATATATGAATGAGTGATGGTACAGAGCGGCATAGGCAAGATGCAGTAGATGGTATCGAGTGCAGTATATACACATGAGATGAGTAATGTAGGGTATGTAAACAAAGTGGCATAGTTTAAAGTGGCTAGTGAACAATATTTAATTAAACTAGCAATGTACAGTAGCTTGGTGGTTTTTAAAACTTCGGGATCGGTGTCCCTTCCACAAGACGGTTGCGCTAACGTATGCTAATGCGAATTAGCGTGAGGTTGTAAGTAAGAAGAAAATGTCCCAGAATATAGATATATCTTATATTGGCAAAAAGCTTCAATTCTTGTTCATCTAACTACACTGTCCAGTTTACTGTAGCTAGAGTGCACAATTATGAACATTAAAATGTATTAATAAACTAATTAGGCACATTTGGGCAGCCTTGATACAACATTTTGAATAGAAATGCAATGGTTCATTGGATCAGTCGAAAACTATGCACAAACACTGCTGTCATCTAGTGGCCAAAATCTGATAAAGGGTAAATAAAGGGTAAACTTGGTAAACAATTTTTTTCACAGTTTTGAGGAAGCAAAACAAAAACAAAAATGTTCAAAACTGTTTGAAGTTAACAGCTTTTAAACACGAGGTGCATGAATTTATCAGTCTGTTAATAAAATGTTTCTGGCATGTGTACTAGTCTTTCTACCAGTAGAAATGTAAAATTATCATTCTTCAAACATCTACACTAGAATTCTAATACACAGCCAGAGTTTTAAACTCAGTGCCTTTTTTTCAGGCAAATGCAAGAGTTTATTTCTGACGGCAGGAATATACCTTCCTGTCTTTTTTCACCGATCCAGCTTCTACATAGATGTTAATTTACGTGTTCCTTTTTCCTGTTCTTAGACCTAATGTGTTAATGCTTTGTGCATATCTCCATATCTCCATATCTCCACATATCTCCACATATCTCCACATATCTCCACATATCTCCACATATCTCCACATATCTCCACATATCTCCACATATCTCCACATATCTCCACATATCTCCTCATATCTCCACATATCTTCACATATCTCCACATATCTCCACATATCTCCACATATCTCCACATATCTCCACATATCTCCTCATATCCCACATATCTCCACATGTCTCCACATGTCTCCTCATATCTCCACATATCTCCACATATCTCCACATATCTCCATATCTCCATATCTCCTCATATCTCCTCATATCTCCACATATCTCCACATATCTCCTCATATCTCCTCATATCTCCACATATCTCCACATATCTCCACATATCTCCTCATATCTCCACATATCTCCACATATCTCCACATATCTCCACATATCTCCACATATCTCCACATATCTCCACATATCTCCACATATCTCCTCATATCTCCATATCTCATATCTCCACATATCTCCACATATCCTCTCCACATATCTCCACATATCTCCACATATCTCCACATATCTCCTCATATCTCCACATATCTCCACATATCTCCTCATATCTCCACATATCTCCACATATCTCCACATATCTCCACATATCTCCACATATCTCCTCATATCTCCACATATCTCCACATATCTCCACATATCTCCACATATCTCCACATATCTCCTCATATCTCCACATATCTCCTCATATCTCCACATATCTCCTCATATCTCCACATATCTCCACATATCTCCACATATCTCCACATATCTCCACATATCTCCACATATCTCCACATATCTCCACATATCTCCATATATCACATATCTCCACATATCTCCTCATATCTCCACATATCTCCACATATCTCCTCATATCCCCACATATCTCTCATATCCCCACATATCTCCACATATCTCCACATATCTCCACATATCCCCACATATCTCCACATATCTCCACATATCTCCACATATCTCCACATATCTCATATCTCCTCACATATCTCCACATATCTCCACATATCTCCACATATCTCCTCATATCTCCACATATCTCCACATATCTCCACATATCTCCACATATCTCCATATCTCCACATATCTATCCCCACATATCTCCACATATCTCCACATATCTCCACATATCTCCACATATCTCCACATATCTCCACATATCTCCACATATCTCCACATATCTCCACATATCTCCATATCTCCACATATCTCCACATATCTCCACATATCTCCACATATCTCCATATATCCCCACATATCTCCACATATCTCCACATATCTCCACATATCTCCACATATCTCCACATATCTCCACATATCTCCACATATCTCCACATATCTCCTCATATCTCCACATATCTCCTCATATCTCCACATATCTCCTCATATCTCCACATATCTCCTCATATCTCCACATATCTCCACATATCTCCACATATCTCCTCATATCTCCACATATCTCCACATATCTCCACATATCTCCACATATCCCCACATATCTCCACATATCTCCTCATATCTCCTCATATCTCCACATATCTCCACATATCTCCACATATCTCCTCATATCTCCACATATCCCACATATCTCCTCATATCTCCACATATCTCCACATATCTCCACATATCTCCACATATCTCCTCCATATCTCCACATATCTCCACATATCTCCACATATCTCCACATATCTCCACATATCTCCTCATATCTCCACATATCTATATCCTCATATCTCCACATATCTCCACATATCTCCACATATCTCCACATATCTCCCATATCTCCTCATATCTCCACATATCTCCACATATCTCCACATATCTCCACATATCTCCTATCTCATATCTCCACATATCTCCACATATCTCCACATATCTCCACATATCTCCTCATATCTCCACATATCTCCACATATCTCCACATATCTCCACATATCTCCACATATCTCCTCATATCCCCACATATCTCCACATATCTCCTCATATCTCCACATATCTATCTCATATCTCCACATATCCACATATCTCCACATATCTCCACATACATATCTCCACATATCTCCACATATCTCCACATATCTCCTCACATATCTCCACATATCTCCATATCTCCACATATCTCCTCATATCCCCACATATCTCCACATATCTCCACATATCTCCACATATCTCCACATATCTCCATATCTCCTCATATCTCCACATATCTCCACATATCTCCACATATCTCCACATATCTCCACATATCTCCACATATCTCCACATATCTCCACATATCTCCACATATCTCCACATATCTCCACATATCTCCTGTACATATCTCCTCTCCTCATATCTCCACATATCTCCACATATCTCCACATATCTCCACATATCTCCTCATATCTCCACATATCTCCTCATATCTCCATATATCTCCTACATATCCCCATATCTCCACATATCTCCTCATATCTCCTCATATCTCCTCATATCTCCACATATCTCCACATATCTCCACATATCTCCTCATATCTCCACATATCTCCACATATCTCCACATATCCCCTCATATCCCATAGCTCCTCATATCTCCACATATTCCACATATCTCCTCATATCTCCACATATCTCCACATATCTCCACATATCTATCCCACATATCTCTACATATCTCCATATCTCCACATATCTCCTCATATCCCACATATCTCCTATATCTCCAACATATCTCTGTCATATCTCCTCATATCTCCACATATCTCCACATATCTCCACATATCTCCTACATATCTCCACATATCTCCTCATATCTCCACATATCTCCTCATATCTCCACATATCTCCACATATCTCCTCATATCCCCACATATCTCCTCATATCTCCTATCTCCACATTTACCTGCTGTGGGTCTACGTTCAACCCAGCAGTGTGTGATTTCATCAATTGGACCTACTGTCAACCCTAGTGAGACAGTGTGACTTAGCCGAGGCAGCGACGATGACACGCACGGGCTCCGTCAATATGACGAGGATAATGATGGATTGGACTGGCAATACTTATCCCATCTGTAGCTCCCACAGCAGGGATTACACGCAACCCCTTTGATATTCACAAATAGATTTCCTATTGGTGACGATCCTATTATACTGACTCTGTCTGTCACTGGAGCACAGAGATTATGTTGCCTGTCTGAGACTCCTGCATAAACTTACAGTCTACAACAAGACTGTTGGTGAGACCTACAAATGACACCCTATCTCCTATTTATAGTGCACTACATTTGATTATTTACATTCTTCTGTCATAGTATGCACAAAATGTATTTATGACAACCCCTAACCCTGTCTATATTATGTTACCTAACCCCTAGTGAGACCTACTGTCTACATTATGTTACCTAACCCCTAGTGAGACCTACTGTCTACATTATGTTACCTAACCCCTAGTGAGACCTACCTATATTATGTTACCTAGTCTACTGTCTACATTATGTTACCTAACCCCTAGTGAGACCTACTGTCTACATTATGTTACCTAACCCCTAGTGAGACCTACTGTCTATATTATGTTACCTAACCCCTAGTGAGACCTACTGTCTACATTATGTTACCTAACCCCTAGTGAGACCTACTGTCTACATTATGTTACCTAACCCCTAGTGAGACCTACTGTCTACATTATGTTACCTAACCCCTAGTGAGACCTACTGTCTACATTATGTTACCTAACCCCTAGTGAGACCTACTGTCTACATTATGTTACCTAACCCCTAGTGAGACCTACTGTCTACATTATGTTACCTAACCCAGTGAGACCTACTGTCTATATTATGTTACCTAACCCCTGGTGAGACCTACTGTCTATATTATGTTGCCTAACCCCTAGTGAGACCTACTGTCTATATTATGTTACCTAACCCCTAGTGAGACCTACTGTCTATATTATGTTACCTAACCCCTAGTGAGACCTACTGTCTACATTACCTAACCCTAGTTACCTAACCCCTAGTGAGACCTACTGTCTATATTATGTTACCTAACCCCTACACTAGTGAGACCTACTGTCTACATTATGTTACCTAACCCCTAGTGAGACCTACTGTCTACATTATGTTACCTAACCCCTGAGACCTACTGTCTATATTATGTTACCTAACCCCTAGTGAGACCTACTGTCTACATTATGTTACCTAACCCCTGTCTATATTATGAGACCTAACCCCTACTGTCTATATTATGTTACCTAACCCCTAGTGAGACCTACTGTCTACATTATGTTACCTAACCCCTAGTGAGACCTACTGTCTACATTATGTTACCTAACCCCTAGTGAGACCTACTGTCTACATTATGTTACCTAACCCCTAGTGAGACCTACTGTCTACATTATGTTACCTAACCCCTAGTGTTAAAGACCTACTGTCTACATTATGTTACCTAACCCCTAGTGAGACCTACTGTCTACATTATGTTACCTAACCCCTAGTGAGACCTACTGTCTACATTATGTTAACTAACCCCTAGTGTTAAAGACCTACTGTCTACATTATGTTACCTAACCCCTGGTGTTAAAGACCTACTGACTGTCTATATTATTATTATAAACAAGTCTATATACGATGTCAGCAAATGAGGTGAGATAAGTGAGGTAAAGGCATAAAAAAGGCCATGGTGACAAAGTAAATAAAATATAGCAAGTAAAACACTGGAATGGTAGATTTGCAGTGGAAGAATGTGCAAAGTAGAGATGGAAATAATGGGGTGCAAAGGAACTAAATAAATAAACACAGTAGGGGAAGAGGTAGTTGGTTGGGCTAAATTATAGATGGGCTATGTACAGGTGCAGTAATCTGTGAGCTGCTCAGTTAACAGTTAAACAGGTCTTCTGAAGATGTAAAGGGAAAAACAGGCCATCTTTCTCTTCTCTTCCTTCACAGCACAGTACCAACCCGTGCGGAAAATACATATTTACATATACTTCACATCTGAATTGGGTCACAGAACTAAATGGGATTCTTTTCAGGTCAACATCAGATGGTTGCCTATAGCTCCCCTCTCTGTCTCCCTCAATGGCTTTGAAGTGTTGAATAGTGAGGAATTGCCTGCCACATCGCTCTCGCACGCGCATGCGCACACGCACACGCACACACACACACACGTTGTCACGCACGCACACACTGCACTCACGCACGCACGCGTTGTTGTTTTGCACACTGCACACACACACGCACACACGCACGCACGCACGCACACACACACACACACACACACACACACACACACACACACACACACACACACACACACACACACACACACACACACAATTACCGTGTCTCCCATTCCACCTGAGCTTCAAAGCATCATGGCTGCTCCATTTCTAGAGTCTATCCACCCTCTGATCGCCTGTCTGTCTGTTATCCACCCTCTGATCGCCTGTCTGTCTGATATCCACCCTCTGATCGCCTGTCTGTCTGATATCCACCCACTGATCGCCTGTCTGTCTGATATCCACCGAGAGAGAGAGAGACCGAGAGAGAGAGAGAGAGAGAGAGAGAGACCATTTTGAGACATTTGATATTAAAAATATTCAAGAGAGAGACACGAGAGAGAGAGAGAGAGAGAGAGAGAGAGGAGAGAGACCGAGAGAGAGAGAGAGAGAGAGAGAGAGAGAGAGAGAGAGAGAGAGAAGAGAGAGAGAGAGAGAGAGAGAGACCGAGAGAGAGACCGAGAGAGAGAGAGAGAGAGGAGAGAGAGAGAGAGACCGAGAGAGAGAGAGAGAGAGAGAGAGACAGAGAGAGAGAGAGAGAGAGACAGAGAGAGAGAGACAGAGAGAGAGAGAGAGAGAGAGAGAGAGAGAGAAGGGAGAGAGAGGAGAGAGACCGAGAGAGAGAGAGAGAGAGAAGAGAGAGAGAGAGAGAGAGAGAGAGAGAGACAGAGAGAGACAGAGAGAGAGAGAGAGAGAGAGAGAGAGAGAGACAGAGAGAGAGAGACAGAGACAGAGAGAGAGAGAGAGAGAGAGAGAGAGAGAGAGAGAGAGAGAGAGAGAGAGAGAGATGTTATCCCATTCTTGAAACCCCACAGTTACATGTTGAATGCTTTAGCAGGACAGAAAACTTGTCCAATTCACTGCATATCAACAGAACATTCCTGGTCATCCCTGCTGCCTCTGATCTGGAGGACTCACGAAACACATTCATTATTTAGACTTTTACCTTTGATACTTTATGTTTTAGTAATTACATTTACTTTTGATACTTTAATAAGTATATTTTAAACCAGATACTTTTTCTTTTTTTAAAAACTTTTAATAATGAGTGACATTTTCTATGAAGAGATCTTTACTTTTTCTCAAGTATGACAATAATACATATTTTTCCCAACACCAAGTTAGAAGTCAGGGTAGCCTAGTGGTTAGAGTGTAGAGGTGTTAGGGTAGCCTAGTGGTTAGAGTGTAGAGGTGGTAGGGTAGCCTAGTGGTTAGAGTGTAGAGGTGGTAGGGTAGCCTAGTGGTTAGAGTGTAGAGGTGGTAGGGTAGCCTAGTGGTTAGAGTGTAGAGGTGGCAGGGTAGCCTAGTGGTTAGAGTGTAGAGGTGGCAGGGTAGCCTAGTGGTTAGAGTGTAGAGGTGGTAGGGTAGCCTAGTGGTTAGAGTGTAGAGGTGGCAGGGTAGCCTAGTGGTTAGAGGTGAGGAGGCAGGGGCCTAGTGGTTAGAGTGTAGAGGTGGCAGGGTAGCCTAGTGGTTAGAGTGTAGAGGTGTTAGGGTAGCCTAGTGGTTAGAGTGTAGAGGTGGTAGGGTAGCCTAGTGGTTAGAGTGTAGAGGTGGCAGGGTAGCCTAGTGGTTAGAGTGTAGAGGTGGTAGGGTAGCCTAGTGGTTAGAGTGTAGAGGTGGTAGGGTAGCCTAGTGGTTAGAGTGTAGAGGTGGTAGGGTAGCCTAGTGGTTAGAGTGTAGAGGTGGCAGGGTAGCCTAGTGGTTAGAGTGGAGAGGTGGTAGGGTAGCCTAGTGGTTAGAGTGTAGAGGTGGCAGGGTAGCCTAGTGGTTAGAGTGTAGAGGTGTTAGGGTAGCCTAGTGGTTAGAGTGTAGAGGTGGCAGGGTAGCCTAGTGGCTAGAGTGTAGGGTGTTAGGGTAGCCTAGTGGTTAGAGTGTAGAGGTGGTAGGGTAGCCTAGTGGTTAGAGTGTAGAGGTGTAGGGTAGCCTAGTGGTTAGGTGTAGAGGTGGCCTAGTGGTTAGAGTGTAGAGGTGGTAGGGTAGCCTAGTGGTTAGAGTGTAGAGGTGGTAGGGTAGCCTAGTGGTTAGAGTGTAGAGGAGGTAGGGTAGCCTAGTGGTTAGAGTGTAGAGGTGGCAGGGTAGCCTAGTGGTTAGAGTGTAGAGGTAGGGTAGCCTAGTGGTTAGAGTGGGTAGAGGCAGGGTAGCCTAGTGGTTAGAGTGTAGAGGTGGCAGGGTAGCCTAGTGGTTAGAGTGTAGAGGTGGTAGGGTAGCCTAGTGGTTAGAGTGTAGAGGTGTTAGGGTAGCCTAGTGGTTAGAGTGTAGAGGTGGTAGGGTAGCCTAGTGGTTAGAGTGTAGAGGTGGTAGGGTAGCCTAGTGGGTTAGAGTGTAGAGGTGGTAGGGTAGCCTAGTGGTTAGAGTGTAGAGGAGGTAGGGTAGCCTAGTGGTTAGAGTGTAGAGGAGGTAGGGTAGCCTAGTGGTTAGAATGTAGAGGTGGTAGGGTAGCCTAGTGGTTAGAGTGTAGAGGTGGCAGGGTAGCCTAGTGGTTAGAGTGTAGAGGTGTTAGGTAGCCTAGTGGTTAGAGTGTAGGTAGGGTAGCCTAGTGGTTAGAGATGTAGAGGTGGCAGGGTAGCCTAGTGGTTAGAGTGTAGAGGTGTTAGGGTAGCCTAGTGGTTAGAGTGTAGAGGTGTTAGGGTAGCCTAGTGGTTAGAGTGTAGAGTGTTAGGGTAGCCTAGTGGTTAGAGTGTAGAGGCGGCAGGGTAGCCTAGTGGTTAGAAGTGTAGAGGTGGCAGGGTAGCTAGTGGTTAGAGTGTTAGAGGTGGCAGGGTAGCCTAGTGGTTAGAGTGTAGTGTTAAATTTAGCCTAGGGTTAGTGTAGAGGTGGCAGGGTAGCCTAGTGGTTAGAGTGTAGAGGTGGCAGGGTAGCCCTAGTGGGTTAGAGTGTAGAGGTGTTAGGGGTAGCCTAGTGGTTAGAGGTAGAGGTGGTAGGGTAGCCTAGTGGTTAGAATGTAGAGGTGTTAGGGTAGCCTAGTGGTTAGAGTGTAGAGGTGGTGGGTAGCCTAGTTGTTAGAGTGTAGAGGTGTTAGGGTAGCCTAGTGGTTAGAGTGTAGAGGAGGTAGGGTAGCTAGTGGTTAGAGTGTAGAGGTGTTAGGGTAGCCTAGTGGTTAGAGTGTAGGAGGTGGCAGGGTAGCCTAGTGGTTAGAGTGTAGAGGTGGCAGGGTAGCCTAGTGGTTAGAGTGTAGAGGTGTAGGGTAGCCTAGTGGTTAGAGTGTAGAAGAGGTGTTAGGGTAGCTAGTGGATTTAGAGAGTCTTAGGTGGTAGGGGTAGCCTAGTGGTTAGAGTGTAGAGGGCGGGTAGCCTAGTGGTTAGAGTGTGAGTGGCAGGGTAGCCTAGTGGTTAGAGTGTAGAGGTGGTAGGGTAGCCTAGTGGTTAGAGTGTAGAGGTGGCAGGGTAGCCTAGTGGTTAGAGTGTAGAGGTGTTAGGTAGCCTAGTGGTTAGAGTGTAGAGGTGGTAGGGTAGCCTAGTGGTTAAGAGTGTAGAGGTGTTAGGGTAGCCTAGTGGTTAGAGTGTAGAGGTGGTAGGGTCGCCTAGTGGTTAGAGTGTAGAGGTGGCAGGGTAGCCTAGTGGTTAGAGTGTAGAGGGTGGCAGGGTAGCCTAGTGGTTAGAGTGTAGAGGTGGCAGGGGTAGCCTAGTGGTTAGAGTGTAGAGGTGGCAGGGTAGCCTAGTGGTTAGAGTGTAGAGGTGGTAGGGGTAGCCTAGTTGTTAGGAGTGTAGAGGTGGTAGGGTGTAGTGGTAGTGGTTGTTAGAGTGTAGAGGAGGTAGGGTAGCCTAGTGGTTAGAGTGTAGAGGAGGTAGGGTAGCCTAGTGGTTAGAGTGTAGAGGTGGTAGGGTAGCCTAGTGGTTAGAGTGTAGAGGTGGTAGGGTAGCCTAGTGGTTAGGTGGTGGTAGGGTAGCCTAGTGGTTAGAGGTAGAGGTGTTAGGTGCCAGCCTAGTGGTTAGAGTGTAGAGGTGGCAGGGTAGCCTAGTGGTTAGAGTGTAGAGGTGGTAGGGTAGCCTAGTTGTTAGAGTGTAGAGTGGTAGGGTAGCCTAGTGGTTAGAGTGTAGAGGTGGTGGTAGCCTAGTGGTTAGAGGTAGAGGTGTTAGTAGCCTAATGGTTAGAGGTAGAGGTGGCAGGGTAGCCTAGTGGTTAGGAGTGTAGAGGTGGTAGGGCAGCCTAGTTGTTAGAGTGTAGAGGTGGTAGGGTAGCCTAGTGGTTAGAGTGTAGAGGAGTGTAGGGTAGCCTAGTGGTTAGAGTGTAGAGGTGGTAGGGTAGCCTAGTGGTTAGAGTGTAGAGGTGGTAGGGTAGCCTAGTGGTTAGAGTGTAGAGGTGGTAGGGTAGCCTAGTGGTTAGAGTGTAGAGGTGGTAGGGTAGCCTAGTGGTTAGAGTGTAGAGGTGGTAGGGTAGCCTAGTGGTTAGAGTGGAGTGGTGGCAGGGTAGCCTAGTGGTTAGAGTGGAGTGGTGGCAGGGTAGCCTAGTGGTTAGAGTGGAGTGGCGGCATGGTAGCCTAGTGGTTAGAGTGTAGAGGTGGCAGGGTAGCCTAGTGGTTAGAGTGTAGAGGTGGTAGGGTAGCCTAGTGGTTAGAGTGTAGAGGTGGTAGGGTAGCCTAGTGGTTAGAGTGTAGAGGTGGTAGGGTAGCCTAGTGGTTAGAGTGTAGAGGTGGCAGGGTAGCCTAGTGGTTAGAGTGTAGAGGTGGTAGGGTAGCCTAGTGGTTAGAGTGTAGAGGTGGCAGGGTAGCCTAGTGGTTAGAGTGTAGAGGTGGTAGGGTAGCCTAGTGGTTAGAGTGGA
>NW_026287440.1:2500-3762 GCF_023373465.1 Oncorhynchus keta | reverse complement strand
ACAATTATCTCTCCTCCTCGCTTCTTTATCTCTCTCTATCCTCTACTATTATCTATCTCTAACCCCTACTATTCTCTCTCTAACCTCTACTATTATCTCTCTCTATCCTCTCTTCTATTATCTCTCTGCTATCCTCTCTTCTATTATCTCTCTCTGTCCTCTACTATTATCTCTCTTATCCTCTCTTCTATTATCTCTCTCTATACTCTACTATTATCTCTCTTCTATCCTCTACTATTATCTCTCTCTATCCTCTACTATTATCTCTTTCTACTCTCTACTATTATCTCTCTCTATCCTCTACTATTATCTCTCTATCCTCTACTATTATCTCTTTCTATTCTCTACTATTATCTCTCTCTATCCTCTACTAGTATCTCTCTATCCTCTCTTCTATTATCTCTCTCTATCCTCTACTATTATCTCTCTCTATCCTCTACTATTATCTCTCTCTATCCTCTACTATTATCTCTTTCTATTCTCTACTATTATCTCTTTCTATTCTCTACTATTATCTCTCTCTATCCTCTACTATGATCTCTCTATCCTCTCTTCTATTATCTCTCTCTATCCTCTACTATTATCTCTCTATCCTCTCTTCTATTATCTCTCTCTATCCTCTACTATTATCTCTCTATCCTCTACTATTATCTCTCTCTATCCTCTACTATTATCTCTCTATCCTCTCTTCTATTATCTCTCTCTATTCTCTGCTATTATCTCTCTATCCTCTACTATTATCTCTCTATCCTCTCTTCTATTATCTCTCTCTATCCTCTACTATTATCTCTCTATCCTCTACTATTATCTCTCTCTATCCTCTACTATTATCTTCTCTATCCTCTCTTCTATTATCTCTCTATTCTCTACTATTATCTCTCTCTATCCTCTACTATTATCTCTCTATCCTCTACTATTATCTCTCTCTGTCCTCTTACTATTATCTCTCTACTACCTCTACTATTATCTTCTCTATCCTCTACTATTATCTCTCTATCCTCTCTTCTATTATCTCTCTCTATCCTCTACGATTTTCTCTCTCTATCCTCTACTATTATCTCTCTATCCTCTCTTCTATTATCTCTCCCTCCTCCTCTCCCCCCTCTTTCGGTCACCTTTAATCTGAACGAAATGTTTTGTTTAACTTGTTATTGTGAACCTTTTTCGTCCAGCAGCACAGCTGAGACTAAAATGGAGACCTAAAAACACCTTCCTGTGGATTTCTGCTCATAAAAACACCTTCCTGTGGATTTCTGCTCATA
>NW_026287439.1:0-4942 GCF_023373465.1 Oncorhynchus keta | reverse complement strand
GAAAAGAGCCATTAAATTCTACAACCACCTAAAAGGAAGCGATTCACAAACCTTCCATAACAAAGCCATCACAAACAGAGAGATTAACCTGGAGAAGAGTCCCTAAGCAAACTGGTCCTGGGGCTCTGTTCACAAACACAAACACACCCTACAGAGCCCCAGGACAACAGCACAATTAGACCCAACCAAATCATGAGAAAACAAAAAGATAATTACTTAACACATTGGAAAGAATTAACAAAAAAACAGAGCAAACTAGAATGCTATTTGGCCCTACACAGAGAGTACACAGCGGCAGAATACCTGACCACTGTGACTGACCCAAAATTAAGGAAAGCTTTGACTATGTACAGACTCAGTGAGCATAGCCTTGCTATTGAGAAAGGCCGCCGTAGGCAGACATGGCTCTCAAGAGAAGACAGGCTATGTGCTCACTGCCCACAAAATGAGGTGGAAACTGAGCTGCACTTCCTAACCTCCTGCCCAATGTATGACCATATTAGAGACATATTTCCCCAGATCACACAGATCCACAAAGAATTCGAAAACATATCCAATTTTGAAAAACTCCCATACCTACTGGGTGAAATTCCACAGTGTGCCATCACAGCAAAAGATTTGTGACCTGTTGCCACGAGAAAAGGGCAACCAGTGAAGAACAAACACCATTGTAAATACAACCCATATTTATGCTTATTTATTTT
Source organism: Oncorhynchus keta (assembly GCF_023373465.1). Taxonomy (NCBI): domain Eukaryota; kingdom Metazoa; phylum Chordata; class Actinopteri; order Salmoniformes; family Salmonidae; genus Oncorhynchus; species Oncorhynchus keta. The sequence continues at coordinate 4,238 of NW_026287439.1, read as the reverse complement.
ATCTTGTGTCCTTTAATTATTTGTACATTGTGTATATATGTATATGTGTATATATGTGTGTATGTATATATGTATATATATATATATATGTATATATATATATATGTATATATATATATATATGTGTGTATGTGTGTATATATATGTATATATATATATATATATATATATATATATATATGACATTTGTAATGTCTTTACTGTTTTGAAACTGTTGTATGTGTAATGTTTACTGTTAATTTTTGTTGTTTTTCACTTTATATATTCACTTTGTATGTTGTCTACCTCACTTGCTTTGGCAATGTTAACACATGTTTCCCATGCCAATAAAGCCCTTGAATTGAATTGAATTGAGAGAGAGAGAAGGATGAGAGGGAGAGAGAGAGAGAGAGAGAGAGAGAGAGAGAGAGAGAGAGGGGGGGGTAGGAATGAGACTGGAAGAGGGAGAGAGAGGAGGGAGGGATGAGACTGTCTGTCTCCCAGTCCATCTTTCTCTCTATCTGTCTGTCTCCCAGTCCATCTCTCTATCTGTCTGTCTCCCAGTCCATCTCTCTCTCTATCAGTCTGTCTCCCAGTCAATCTCTTTCTGTCTATCTGCCAGTCCATCTCTCTATCTGTCTGTCTCCCAGTCCATCTCTCTCTCTATCAGTCTGTCTCCCAGTCAATCGCTTTCTGTCTATCTGCCGGTCCATCTCTCTGTCTCCCAGTCCATCTGTCTATCTATCTCTCTCCCAGTCAATCTCTTTATCTGTCTGTCTCTCTATCTATCTGTCTACCAGTCCACCACTCTCTCTATCTGTCTCCCAGTCCATCTCTCTCTATCTCTCTCCCAGTCCATCTCTCTATCTATCTCTCTCCCAGTCAATCTCTTTATCTGTCTATCTGCCTCCCAGTCCATCTCTCTCTCTATCTCTCTCCCAGTCCATCTCTCTATCTATCTGTCTCCCAGTCAATCTCTTTATCTGTCTATCTGCCTCCCAGTCCATATCTCTCTCTATCTCTCTCCCAGTCTATCTCTCTTTCTGTCTATCTGCCAGTCCATCTCTCTGTCTCCCAGTCCATCTGTCTATCAGTCTGTCTCCCAGTCCATCTCTCTATCTGTCTGTCTCCCAGTCCATCTCTCTCTCTATCAGTCTGTCTCCCAGTCCATCGCTTTCTGTCTATCTGCCAGTCCATCTCTCTATCTGTCTGTCTGTCTCCCCAGTCCATCTCTCTCTCTATCAGTCTGTCTCCCAGTCAATCGCTTTCTGTCTATCTGCCAGTCCATCTCTCTATCTATCTGTCTCCCAGTCCATCTCTCTCTCTATCAGTCTGTCTCCCAGTCAATCGCTTTCTGTCTATCTGCCAGTCCATCTCTCTATCTATCTGTCTCCCAGTCCATCTCTCTCTCTATCAGTCTGCCTCCCAGTCCATCTCTCTCTCTATCTCTCTCCCAGTCCATCTCTCTATCTATCTGTCTCCCAGTCAATCTCTTTATCTGTCTATCTGCCTCCCAGTCCATATCTCTCTCTATCTCTCTCCCAGTCTATCTCTCTTTCTGTCTATCTGCCAGTCCATCTCTCTGTCTCCCAGTCCATCTGTCTATCAGTCTGTCTCCCAGTCCATCTCTCTATCTGTCTGTCTCCCAGTCCATCTCTCTCTCTATCAGTCTGTCTCCCAGTCAATCGCTTTCTGTCTATCTGCCGGTCCATCTCTCTGTCTCCCAGTCCATCTGTCTATCTATCTCTCTCCCAGTCAATCTCTTTATATGTCTGTCTCTCTATCTATCTGTCTACCAGTCCACCACTCTCTCTATCTGTCTCCCAGTCCATCTCTCTCTATCTCTCTCCCAGTCCATCTCTCTATCTATCTCTCTCCCAGTCAATCTCTTTATCTGTCTGTCTCCCAGTCCATCTCTTTATCTGTCTGTCTGTCTCCCAGTCCATCTCTCTATCTATCTGTCTGTCTCCCAGTCCATCTCTCTCTTTATCTGTCTGTCTCCCAGTCCATCTCTTTATCTATCTGTCTGTCTCCCAGTCCATCTCTCTCTCTATCTGTCTGTCTCCCATTCCATCTCTTTATCTGTCTGTCTCCCAGTCCATCTCTCTATCTGTCTGTCTCCCAGTCCATCTCTTTATCTGTCTGTCTCCCAGTCAATCTCTCTATCTGTCTGTCTGTCTCCCAGTCCATCTCTTTATCTGTCTGTCTGTCTCCCAGTCCATCTCTCTATCTGTCTGTCTGTCCATCTCTATCTGTCTGTCTCCCAGTCCATCTCTCTATCTGTCTGTCTCCCAGTCCATCTGTCTGTCTCCAGTCCATCTCTCTATCTGTCTGTCTGTCTCCCAGTCCATCTGTCTCTCCATCTATCTGTCTGTCTCCCAGTCCATCTCTTTATCTGTCTGTCTCCCAGTCCATCTCTTTATCTGTCTGTCTCCCAGTCCAATCTCTTTATCTGTCTGTCTCCCAGTCCATCTCTCTATCTGTCTGTCTCCCAGTCCATCTCTTTATCTGTCTGTCTGTCTCCCAGTCCATCTCTCTCTCTATCTGTCTGTCTCCCAGTCCATTTCTCTCTTTATCTGTCTGTCTACCAGTCCATCTTTTTATCTATCTGTCTGTCTCCCAGTCCATCTCTCTCTCTATCTGTCTGTCTCCCAGTCCATCTCTCTCTCTCTATCTGTCTGTCTCCCAGTCCATCTCTCTCTTTATCTGTCTGTCTACCAGTCCATCTCTTTATCTGTCTGTCTGTCTCTCCAGTCCATCTCTCTCTTTATCTGTCTGTCTGTCTCCAGTCCATCTCTCTCTCTTATCTGTCTGTCTCCCAGTCCATCTCTCTATCTGTCTGTCTCCCAGTCCATCTCTTTATCTGTCTGTCTGTCTCCCAGTCAATCTCTATCTGTCTGTCTGTCTCCCAGTCCATCTCTTTATCTGTCTGTCTGTCTCCCAGTCCATCTCTCTATCTGTCTGTCTCAATCCTGTCTGTCTGTCTGTCTCCCATCCATCTCTATCTGTCTGTCTGTCTCCCAGTCCATCTCTCTATCTGTCTGTCTCCCAGTCCATCTCTCTCTGTCCATCTCTCTATCTGTCTGTCTCCCAGTCCATCTCTCTCTCTATCTGTCTGTCTCCCAGTCCATCTCTCTCTCTATCTGTCTGTCTGTCTCCCAGTCCATCTCTTTATCTGTCTGTCTGTCTCCCAGTCCATCTCTCTCTCTATCTGTCTGTCTCCCAGTCATCTCTCTGTCTGTCTCCCAGTCCATCTCTATCTGTCTGTCTCCCAGTCCATCTCTTTATCTGTCTGTCTGTCCCAGTCCATCTCTCTTCTATCTCTGTCTCCCCAGTCCATCTCTCTATCTATCTGTCTGTCTCCCAGTCCATCTCTTTATCTGTCTGTCTCCCAGTCCATCTCTCTCTATCTGTCTGTCTCCCAGTCCATCTCTCTCTCTATCTGTCTGTCTCCCAGTCAATCTCTTTATCTGTCTATCTGCCTCCCAGTCCATATCTCTCAGTCCATCTCTCTATCTGTCTGTCTGTCTATCTGCCAGTCCATCTCTTTATCTGTCTCCCAGTCCATCTCTATCAGTCTGTCTCCCAGTCCATCTCTTCTATCTGTCTGTCTCCCAGTCCATCTCTCTATCTGTCTGTCTCCCAGTCCATCTCTTTATCTGTCTGTCTCCCAGTCCATCTCTCTCCCAGTCTATCTGTCTGTCTCCCAGTCCAATCTCTCTTCTATCTGTCTGTCTGTCTGTCTGTCTCCCAGTCCATCTCTCTATCTCTCTCCCAGTCCATATCTGTCTGTCTCCTTTAGTCTATCTCCCAGTCCATCTCTATCTGTCTGTCTCAGTCCATCTCTCTTATCTCTATCTGTCTGTCTCCCAGTCCATCTCTCCATCTCTCTATCTGTCTCCCAGTCCATCTCTCTATCTGTCTGTCTCCCAGTCAATCTCTTCTATCTGTCGGTCCATCTATCTGCCTCCCAGTCCATATCTCTTTCTCTATCTGTCTGTCTCCCAGTCCATCTCTCTTATCTGTCTATCTCTCTCTCTGTCTGTCTCCCAGTCCATCTCTATCTGTCTGTCTCCCCAGTCCATCTGTCTATCTGTCTGTCTCCCAGTCCATCTCTCTCTATCTGTCTGTCTCCCAGTCCATCTTCTTTATCTATCTGTCTGTCTCCCAGTCCATCTCTCTATCTGTCTGTCTGTCTCCCAGTCCATCTCTTTATCTATCTGTCTGTCTCCCAGTCCATCTCTCTATCTATCTGTCTG